>NW_027011668.1:0-22808 GCF_036934945.1 Oncorhynchus masou masou | reverse complement strand
TCTCTCTCTCTCTCTCTCTCTCAATTCAATTCAATTCAAGGGGCTTTATTGGCATGGGAAACATGTGTTAACATTGCCAAAGCAAGTAAGGTAAACAATAAAAATTAACAGTAGACATCACACATACAGAAGTTTCAAAACAATAAAGACATTACAAATGTCATATTATATATATATATACAGTGTTTTTACAAGGTACAAATTTGAAAGGACACAAGATAAAATAAATAAGCATAGATATGGGTTGTATTTACAATGGTGTTTGTTCCTCACTGGTTGCCCTTTTCTCGTGGCAACAGGTCACAAATCTTGCTGCTCTGATGGCACACTGTGGAATTTCACCCAGTAGATATGGGAGTTTTTCAAAATTGGATTTGTTTTCGAATTCTTTGTGGATCTGTGTAATCTGAGGGAAATATGTCTCTCTAATATGGTCATACATTGGGCAGGAGGTTAGGAAGTGCAGCTCAGTTTCCACCTCATTTTGTGGGCAGTGAGCACATAGCCTGTCTTCTCTTGAGAGCCATGTCTGCCTACGGCGGCCTTTCTCAATAGCAAGGCTATGCTCGCTGAGTCTGTACATAGTCAAAGCTTTCCTTAATTTTGGGTCAGTCACAGTGGTCAGGTATTCTGCCGCTGTGTACTCTCTGTGTAGGGCCAAATAGCATTCTAGTTTGCTCTGTTTTTTTGTTAATTCTTTCCAATGTGTCAAGTAATTATCTTTTTGTTTTCTCATGATTTGGTTGGGTCTAATTGTGCTGCTGTCATGGGGCTCTGTAGGGTGTGTTTGTGTTTGTGAACAGAGCCCCAGGACCAGCTTGCTTAGGGGACTCTTCTCCAGGTTCATCTCTGTAGGTGATGGCTTTGTTGTGGAAGGTTTGGGAATCGCTTCCTTTTAGGTGGTTATAGAATTTAACAGCTCTTTTCTGGATTTTGATAATTAGTGGGTATCGGCCTAATTCTGCTCTGCATGCACTATTTGGTGTTCTACGTTGTACACGGAGGATATTTTTGCAGAATTCTGCGTGCAGAGTCTCAATTTGGTGTTTGTCCCATTTTGTAAAGTCTTGGTTGGTGAGCGGACCCCAGACCTCACAACCATAAAGGGCAATGGGCTCTATGACTGATTCAAGTATTTTTAGCCAAATCCTAATTGGTATGTTGAAATTTATGTTCCTTTTGATGGCATAGAATGCCCTTCTTGCCTTGTCTCTCAGATCGTTCACAGCTTTGTGGAAGTTACCTGTGGCGCTGATGTTTAGGCCAAGGTATGTATAGTTTTTTGTGTGCTCTAGGGAGCAACACTGGACCTTTTTGGAACACCATTATTTTGGTCTTACTGAGATTTACTGTCAGGGCCCAGGTCTGACAGAATCTGTGCATAAGATCTAGGTGCTGCTGTAGGCCCTCCTTGGTTGGTGACAGAAGCACCAGATCATCAGCAAACAGCAGACATTTGACTTCAGATTCTAGTAGGGTGAGGCCGGGTGCTGCAGACTTTTCTAGTGCCCGCGCCAGTTCGTTGATATATATGTTGAAGAGGGTGGGGCTTAAGCTGCATCCCTGTCTAACCCCACGACCCTGTGTGAAGAAATTTGTGTGTTTTTTGCCAATTTTAACCGCACACTTGTTGTTTGTGTACATGGATTTTATGATGTCGTATGTTTTACCCCAACACCACTTTCCATCAGTTTGTATAGCAGACCCTCATGCCAAATTGAGTCGAAGGCTTTTTTGAAATCAACAAAGCATGAGAAGACTTTGCCTTTGTTTTGGTTTGTTTGGTTGTCAATTAGGGTGTGCAGGGTGAATACATGGTCTGTTGTACGGTAATTTGGTAAAAAGCCAATTTGACATTTGCTCAGTACATTGTTTTCATTGAGGAAGTGCACGAGTCTGCTGTTAATGATAATGCAGAGGATTTTCCCAAGGTTACTGTTGACGCATATTCCACGGTAGTTATTGGGGTCAAATTTGTCTCCATTTTTGTGGATTGGGGTGATCAGTCCTTGGTTCCAAATATTGGGGAAGATGCCAGAGCTAAGGATGATGTTAAAGAGTTTTAGTATAGCCAATTGGAATTTGTTGTCTGTATATTTGATCATTTCATTGAGGATACCATCAACACCACAGGCCTTTTTGGGTTGGAGGGTTTTTATTTTGTCCTGTAACTCATTCAAAGTAATTGGAGAATCCAGTGGGTTCTGGTAGTCTTTAATAGTTGATTCTGGTAGTCTTTAATAGTCTTTAATAGTTGGTCTCTCTCTCTCCCTCTCTCTCTCTCTCTCCCTCTCTCTCTCTCCCGCTCTCTCTCTCTCGCTCTCTTTCTCTCTCTGATAAAAATCAGTCTCTCTGACGAGAACTGCTTGAAACTAATTTCCTTGTAATTTAGAGATTGAATGTGTATTGTGTAAGTACATGCACACACACACATAAACTCATGTACACAAACAAACACACAGAAGCGCACTGCAAGAACTAGATCACACCGCACGCACGCACACACACACAGTGGTGACAGAGGTGAGGGTTGGGTTGGTAGGGGGATTGTCCTCTAGAGTGTATTCTGCTGCATCTCAGCCACAGAGACACACCATTGATCATTCTGTGGATCATTGCCTTTTATCTCCTAAAGCCTGTAATAAAACTGACATTGGAGCGGAGAGAGACAGAGAAAGAAGGAGAGGGGAACAGGAGGACGGGGGACGGCGGACAGGGGGCAGAAGGATATCACAAGGTCATTTCCCTGAAAGATCTTGTGTCTAGCTTCTGCTGACTGCTGCAGAATATTCCCAGTGTGTCTGTACTGAACCCTTCTATTCCCTGTGTGTCTGTACTGAACCCTTCTATTCCCTGTGTGTCTGTCCTGAACCCTTCTATTCCCTGTGTGTCTGTACTGAACCCTTCTATTCCAAGTGTGTCTGTATTAAGCTCCTCTATTCCCAGTGTGTCTGTATTAAACCCTTCTATTCCTAGTGTGTATGTACTGAACATTTATATTCCCGGTGTGTCTGTACTAAACCCTTCTATTCCTAGAGTGTCTCTATTAAGCCATTCTATTCCCCGTGTGTCTGTTCTGAACCCTTCTAGTCCCTGTGTGTCTGTACTGCACCCTTCTATTCCCAGTGTGTCTGTACTGCACCCTTCTATTCACAGGGTGTCTGTACTGAACCCTTCTATTCCTAGTGTGTCTGACATGAACCCTTCTATTCCCAGTTGGTCTATGCTAAACCTCTTCTATTCCCAGTGTCTGTACTGCACCCTTCTATTCCCAGTGTGTCTGTACTGCACCCTTCTATTCACAGGGTGTCTGTACTGAACCCTTCTATTCCCAGTTGGTCTATGCTAAACCCTTCTATTCCCAGTGTGTCTGTACTGCACCCTTCTATTCCCAGTGTGTCTGTACTGCACCCTTCTATTCACATGGTGTCTGTACTGAACCCTTCTATTCCCAGTGTGTCTGTTCTGAACCCTTCTAGTCCCTGTGTGTCTGTACTGCACCCTTCTATTCACAGGGTGTCTGTACTGAACCCTTCTATTCCTAGTGTGTCTGACATGAACCCTTCTATTCCCAGTTGGTCTATGCTAAACCCTTCTATTCCCAGTGTGTCTGTACTGCACCCTTCTATTCCCAGTGTGTCTGTACTGCACCCTTCTATTCACAGGGTGTCTGTACTGAACCCTTCTATTCCCAGTTGGTCTATGCTAAACCCTTCTATTCCCAGTGTGTCTGTACTGCACCCTTCTATTCCCAGTGTGTCTGTACTGCACCCTTCTATTCACATGGTGTCTGTACTGAACCCTTCTATTCCCAGTGTGTCTGTTCTGAACCCTTCTAGTCCCTGTGTGTCTGTACTGCACCCTTCTATTCACAGGGTGTCTGTACTGAACCCTTCTATTCCTAGTGTGTCTGACATGAACCCTTCTATTCCCAGTTGGTCTATGCTAAACCCTTCTATTCCCAGTGTGTCTGTACTGCACCCTTCTATTCCCAGTGTGTATGTACTGCACCCTTCTATTCACAGGGTGTCTGTACTGAACCCTTCTATTCCCAGTTGGTCTATGCTAAACCCTTCTATTCCCAGTGTGTCTGTACTGCACCCTTCTATTCCCAGTGTGTCTGTACTGCACCCTTCTATTCACAGGGTGTCTGTACTGAACCCTTCTATTCCCAGTGTGTCTGTTCTGAACTCTTCTAGTCCCTGTGTGTCTGTACTGCACCCTTCTATTCACATGGTGTCTGTACTGAACCCTTCTATTCCTAGTGTGTCTGACATGAACCCTTCTATTCCCAGTTGGTCTATGCTAAACCCTTCTATTCCCAGTGTGTCTGTACTGCACACTTCTATTCACAGGGTGTCTGTACTGAACCCTTCTATTCCCCGTGTGTCTGTACTGCACCCTTCTATTCACATGGTGTCTGTACTGAACCCTTCTATTCCCATTGTGTCTGTTCTGAACCCTTCTATTCCCAGTTGGTCTATGCTAAACCCTTCTATTCCCAGTGTGTCTCTACTGCACCCTTCTATTCCCAGTGTGTCTGTACTGCACCCTTCTATTCACAGGGTGTCTGTACTGAACCCTTCTATTCCCAGTGTGTCTGTACTGCACCCTTCTATTCACATGGTGTCTGTACTGAACCTTTCTATTCCTAGTGTGTCTGACATGAACCCTTCTATTCCCAGTTGATCTATGCTAAACCCTTCTATTCCCAGTGTGTCTGTACTGCACCCTTCTATTCACAGGGTGTCTGTACTGCACCCTTCTATTCCCAGTGTGTCTGTACTGAACCCTTCTATTCACATGGTGTCTGTACTGCACCCTTCTATTCACATGGTGTCTGTACTGAACCCTTCTATTCCCAGTGTGTCTGTTCTGAACCCTTCTATTCCCAGTGTGTCTGTACTGCACCTTCTATTCACAGGGTGTCTGTACTGAACCCTTCTATTCCCAGTTGGTCTATGCTAAACCCTTCTATTCCCAGTGTGTCTGTACTGCACCTTCTATTCCCAGTGTGTCTGTACTGCACCCTTCTATTCACAGGGTGTCTGTACTGAACCCTTCTATTCCCAGTGTGTCTGTTCTGAACCCTTCTAGTCCCTGTGTGTCTGTACTGCCCCTTCTATTCACAGGGTGTCTGTACTGAACCCTTCTATTCCTAGTGTGTCTGACATGAACCCTTCTATTCCCAGTTGGTCTATGCTAAACCCTTCTATTCCCAGTGTGTCTGTACTGCACCCTTCTATTCACAGGGTGTCTGTACTGAACCCTTCTATTCCCAGTGTGTCTGTACTGCACCCTTCTAGTCACATGGTGTCTGTACTGAACCCTTCTATTCCTAGTGTGTCTGACATGAACCCTTCTATTCCCAGTTGGTCTATGCTAAACCCTTCTATTCCCAGTGTGTCTGTACTGCACCCTTCTATTCCCAGTGTTGTCTGTACTGCACCCTTCTATTCACAGGGTGTCTGTACTGAACCCTTATATTCCCAGTGTGTCTGTTCTGAACCCTTCTAGTCCTGTGTGTCTGTACTGCACCCTTCTATTCACAGGGTGTCTGTACTGAACCCTTCTATTCCCAGTGTGTCTGTTCGGAACCCTTCTATTCCCAGTTGGTCTATGCTAAACCCTTCTATTCCCAGTGTGTCTGTACTGCACCCTTCTATTCCCAGTGTGTCTGTACTGCACCCTTCTATTCACAGGGTGTCTGTACTGAACCCTTCTATTCCTAGTGTGTCTGACATGAACCCTTCTATTCCCAGTTGGTCTATGCTAAACCCTTCTATTCCCAGTGTGTCTGTACTGCACCCTTCTATTCCCAGTGTTGTCTGTACTGCACCCTTCTATTCACAGGGTGTCTGTACTGAACCCTTATATTCCCAGTGTGTCTGTTCTGAACCCTTCTAGTCCCTGTGTGTCTGTACTGCACCCTTCTATTCACAGGGTGTCTGTACTGAACCCTTCTATTCCCAGTGTGTCTGTTCGGAACCCTTCTATTCCCAGTTGGTCTATGCTAAACCCTTCTATTCCCAGTGTGTCTGTACTGCACCCTTCTATTCCCAGTGTGTCTGTACTGCACCCTTCTATTCACAGGGTGTCTGTACTGAACCCTTCTATTCCTAGTGTGTCTGACATGAACCCTTCTATTCCCAGTTGGTCTATGCTAAACCCTTCTATTTCCAGTGTGTCTGTACTGCACCCTTCTATTCACAGGGTGTCTGTACTGAACCCTTCTATTCCCAGTGTGTCTGTACTGAACCCTTCTATTCACATGGTGTCTGTACTGAACCCTTCTATTCCTAGTGTGTCTGACATGAACCCTTCTATTCCCAGTTGGTCTATGCTAAACCTTCTATTCCCAGTGTGTCTGTACTGCACTTTCTATTCACAGGGTGTCTGTACTGAACCCTTCTATTCCCAGTTGGTCTATGCTAAACCTTCTATTCCCAGTGTGTCTGTACTGCACCCTTCTATTCCCAGTGTGTCTGTACTGCACCCTTCTATTCACATGGTGTCTGTACTGAACCCTTCTATTCCCAGTGTGTCTGTTCTGAACCCTTCTATTCCCAGTGTGGGCTGCTGCTCTGGGAGGGAGAGGGTGGTCGATGGTGAAACCGTCCATTAATCATTTTGTTGAGTCAACAAGGAAACATTCTCCCACCTTAGTACCTTAGTCCCCTAGTCCCCTAGTACCATACAGAGACTACCTTAGTACCCTAGTACCTTAGCCTCTGTATGGTACTGGAGGTTCTAAAGTACTAGGGTACAAAGGTACACATAGGTGCTCGGTGCTAGGGTACTATCTTAGTACCCTAGCACCTTGGTACTTTGTACCCTGGTACCCTAGTACCATACAGAGACTACCTTAGTACCCTAGTACCTTAGTACCCTAATACCCTATTACCTTTGTACCCTAGTACTCTAGTACCTTAGTACCCTAGTACCATACAGAGACTACCTTAGTACCTTAGTACCCTAATACCCTAGCACCTTTGTAGCCTAGTACCCTAGTACCTTAGTAATCCAGTACCTTAGTACCCTACACAGTTCACTACCTCTCTCCGACACATGTTCTGTACTGTACATGGACACACTCTTTTTGTAATACACATTCTATCCTGCACACGAACAGCCACATACATATACACAGTACACGCACACTCACACACACTCCCTCTCTTTTAGGCAAACTCACACTCACTCCCACACACAAATAGCCACACAATCACACCCAGTACACACAGTCACAGCTGTGTCCATGAGCCTGTGAGGGAATAGCAGACCTAGTTTCAGTGAGCTCATGTCACGATGCCTCCGGAACTTTCATTGCGCACACCTGTCCCCTATTCCCACTGATTAGTACTTGTATAAGTGTGCCCTTTGGTTTCCATTGGACTGTCCATTATTGTTACATTGTCCGTTGGTGCCTGTGAATACCTGTGCTGTGTGTTTTGGCTTTCGTGCCCTTGTGGATTGCGCAGATGAGTACGGGTCTCGTCCCGTGTGATAATCATTGTGCGCGTGTGCTATTTATTCAAGGTACTCCTCACTCTTTTGTTTTGGGTTTCAACCCTGTGTTTTGTTACGGATTTGTTTGGTCTTCGTCCCCATGCCTTTACACTGCACGCCGTAATTTGGGCTTAATAAAAAAAACGATTATACATTCCTGCATCTGTCTCCCAATCCTTCATGCCAACGTGACAGCTCATGTGTTTAGTCAAGTCACTTCTCATTCTGCTGAGCATAGCCCCACTCTCAGCCAAACAGGAAACACTGGGGATTTGCTCTAAACCGGAGCTTCACTATAAATGTACTGTAAAGCCACAGACTACGAGCAACATTAACCATAGTGTTATAGTCCAGATTTCAGTGCTTCCAACTTTTGAAGAAAACTTGGAGTGAGATGTAATATGATAATTTCATTGCTCCCTGGCACAACCCCTAGATGGGGGGTTGTAAAATGGTACTGTTTTAAAGCTAATTTCCCACAATTCTATGCATTTTGACATGGATTTAGTTAGGGCTATGACCAGGGTGGAACATTAAAAACAAATACACCACAGGTCAGGTGTATTCAGGATACTTTGAACATTAAATGAACACTCAAAATGTGATGACTTGGTTACTTTTTAGGTGGTTTGACACTTCCTTCAGACAGTAATGAGATGGAAGCAGGGATTGATCCCTGTTCTCAGGTTGAAAGTTAGATGCAACATGTGTGGGGAGTTTTACCATCACACCAAGGCTCTGTACAGGAAATGTTTATATTAATGGTTGATGGCAGTGGGTAAGCAAATCATAGATTGCAGTCTCCTTGTCCATAGATTGTTTTCAAGGTAAACACACAAATATTTTGTAAGTTGGGTGAACTTTTTAAAATAGGACTGGAAGAAAGTACTGGGTGTTATTATTATAATGTATTTGTTATAACAATTAATTTCTCAAAATCATCCAACCTTCAAGAAAAATCTAATGAATATCAATATTCAGGTGGTTTATGTCTACTAGTTGAAGATCCTTGTCATTCTCTTACTCTACATAGACATTATGTGATGTGTTTATGAGTTGTGAGTCCTCCTACCATCTTTGCCTAGCTTGTGCACAATAATAAAATGTCCAAAATTATACTTGAGGCCTGGAGAATTCAATATCCATTGCTTATTTGTATGACTTATTCAAAACTGTCCATGAATGGCTGCAAAAATACATAGCCCCATATTATCCATTTTCAAAAACACAAGTAGACTAATCAGATTACACTGGCAACATTTACAAGAAGTGGAATCATAAAATAAGTGTGGGGAATAACAGTAGTGCTTCTACTGGCAATCACACTAATTACCCTAGATGTTAGCCCATTGTGAAGAATGATAATTGTTCCACTGATCAGACTAAATAAAGTAAATATATAATAAAATCTCCTGAGGACAAAATAAAATGAATCTGCCTCTACGCCATAACCAAATGACTGTAATATTTATTGTCCCTCCTCTAGATTCAAATGTACACTTTGGGGTTCACAATATGTTTGACAAAATTATTTTCATAGTTACAAATCAGGTCACCCTACTAAACTTCCCTGCTAAAACATATTGTAATTTTGTTGACAACGGTGTATATAAAACAGCTACCATGCTGCTCTTTTTACAGTTTGATAAACTCAGCTGAGAACGTTCTCTCTCTCCATTCAGCTCCACTCTCCTAATCTTGAGGGGTGTTTCTTTGAAATGCACATCAATTCCCTTGATCCCTTTACTTAAATAGACCAATCATATGCTCCAATGTGCCGCGGTTCACAGTGCTGTGGTAAAACAGGACAATGATAGAGGTTCTGCTCATGATGTTAAGTTGCAGGTGCAAATGCTACGATTTCAAAAATATTTGGAGCACAGTTGAAAAGTTAACACACTGACTATACAATGGACTAATTAGAAAAATAAATACAGTACTTTTCATTGCGTGAGATATAAGAGGTGTGGCGTGTGAGTGTGACAAGAGGGTCAAATACGTGTCTCACAGCCAATGCATGAGAGTTGGGAGCTCTGAGACTGTCTTCTATTTTATTTATTTTTTATTTGACCTTTATTTAACTCGGCAAGTCAGTTAAGAACAAATTATTATTTTCAATGAGTTAACTGCCTTGTTCAGGGGCAGAACGACTGATTTTTTACCTCAGGGATTTGTTCCTGCAACCATTCAGTTACTAGTCCAACGCTCTAACCACTAGGCTACCTGTCTCTAACCACTAGGCTACCTGTCTCTAACCACTAGGCTACCTGTCTCTAACCACTAGGCTACCTGTCTCTAACCACTAGGCTACCTGTCTCTAACCACTAGGCTACCTGTCTCTAACCACTAGGCTACCTGTCTCTAACCACTAGGCTACCTGTCTCTAACCACTAGGCTACCTGTCTCTAACCACTAGGCTACCTGTCTCTAACCACTAGGCTACCTGTCTCTAACCACTAGGCTACCTGTCTCTAACCACTAGGCTACCTGTCTCTAACCACTAGGCTACCTGTCTCTAATCACTAGGCTACCTGTCTCTAATCACTAGGCTACCTGTCTCTAACCACTAGGCTACCTGTCTCTAACCACTAGGCTACCTGTCTCTAACCACTGGGCTACCTGTCTCCTAACCACTAGGCTACCTGTCTCTAACCACTAGGCTACCTGTCTCTAACCACTAGGCTACCTGTCTCTAACCACTAGGCTACCTGTCTCTAACCACTAGGCTACCTGTCTCTAACCACTAGGCTACCTGTCTCTAACCACTGGGCTACCTGTCTCTAACCACTAGGCTACCTGTCTCTAATCACTAGGCTACCTGTCTCTAATCACTAGGCTACCTGTCTCTAACCACTAGGCTACCTGTCTCTAACCACTAGGCTACCTGTCTCTAACCACTAGGCTACCTGTCTCTAACCACTAGGCTACCTGTCTCTAACCACTAGGCTACCTGTCTCTAACCACTAGGCTACCTGTCTCTAACCACTAGGCTACCTGTCTCTAACCACTAGGCTACCTGTCTCTAACCACTAGGCTACCTGTCTCTAACCACTAGGCTACCTGTCTCTAACCACTAGGCTACCTGTCTCTAACCACTAGGCTACCTGTCTCTAACCACTAGGCTACCTGCCTCTAACCACTAGGCTACCTGTCTCTAACCACTAGGCTACCTGTCTCTAACCACTGGGCTACCTGTCTCTAACCACTAGGCTACCTGTCTCTAACCACTAGGCTACCTGTCTCTAACCACTAGGCTACCTGCCTCTAACCACTAGGCTACCTGCCTCTAACCACTAGGCTACCTGCCTCTAACCACTAGGCTACCTGTCTCTAACCACTAGGCTACCTGTCTCTAACCACTAGGCTACCTGTCTCTAACCACTAGGCTACCTGTCTCTAACCACTAGGCCACCTGTCTCTAACCACTAGGCTACCTGTCTCTAACCACTAGGCTACCTGTCTCTAACCACTAGGCTACCTGTCTCTAACCACTAGGCTACCTGTCTCTAACCACTAGGCTACCTGTCTCTAACCACTAGGCTACCTGTCTCTAACCACTAGGCTACCTGTCTCTAACCACTAGGCTACCTGTCTCTAACCACTAGGCTACCTGTCTCTAACCACTAGGCTACCTGTCTCTAACCACTAGGCTACCTGTCTCTAACCACTAGGCTACCTGTCTCTAACCACTAAGCTACCTGTCTCTAACCACTAGGCTACCTGTCTCTAACCACTAGGCTACCTGTCTCTAACCACTAGGCTACCTGTCTCTAACCACTAGGCTACCTGTCTCTAACCACTAGGCTACCTGTCTCTAACCACTAGGCTACCTGTCTCTAACCACTAGGCTACCTGTCTCTAATCACTAGGCTACCTGTCTCTAATCACTAGGCTACCTGTCTCTAACCACTAGGCTACCTGTCTCTAACCACTAGGCTACCTGTCTCTAACCACTAGGCTACCTGTCTCTAACCACTAGGCTACCTGTCTCTAACCACTAGGCTACCTGTCTCTAACCACTAGGCTACCTGTCTCTAACCACTAGGCTACCTGTCTCTAACCACTAGGCTACCTGTCTCTAACCACTAGGCTACCTGTCTCTAACCACTAGGCTACCTGTCTCTAATCACTAGGCTACCTGTCTCTAACCACTAGGCTACCTGTCTCTAACCACTAGGCTACCTGTCTCTAACCACTAGGCTACCTGTCTCTAACCACTAGGCTACCTCCCGCCCGCCAGACATGTCTATTTTGTATAAACATGTCTGTTTGTTGAAATCTATTTTGGTGAAAACTTGGCACGGATGGACATTGTTGCTTATATTCCTCTGTTGACTCAGATTAGCATTTAGCATCAGTCAGAAAGAGAATACTGTAGCAACAGCCTATGATAGTTAAAGCATAAGGAATCTCAGTAGACACGGTCTCTGACACTGTGTTCTGTCTTAGTCCAGAAACAAGAAGGGCCCCAGCCTGATGACCACGGTGGCCATGCCTGTGTTCAGCACCAAGAACGAGACGGTAAGTGTATGTGTCTTTGTGTGTCTGTCTGTCAGTCTGTATTTTTCTTTCTTTCTGTCCATCTGATTGTCTGTGTGATACTCATTGAGTCTGTCTCTCTCTCTGTCATTGAGTCTTGTCTGTTTTTCCTCTCCGTACAGAAGAACCAGGGTATTCTCCTAGGGGTAGTGGGCACCGACATTCCCCTACAGGAACTTATGAAGATCATCCCTAAACACCTGGTACAGTGTCTAATAACCCAAAGTTATGACGCATTGTCATTTACTGTTCTCATACACTCTACTTCATGTAATCAATTATCTCTATATTATTTGTGTGCCTTCAGCTGGGTATCCACGGTTACGCATTTGCCATCACTAACAACGGCTACATCCTGACCCATCCAGACCTGAGGCCACTGGTAATACACTGTCTCCTAAACACACTTGTCCCCTAACCTTAACTGTAACCTTGCCACAACATTGCATTAGCCCTAACCTGCACCTACACCTTGGACTATATAGAAAGCAGGAGAGCGGTTCATTGAATTGTTAATACATATAATGCTGCCAATGAATATGAGTGTTTTTAAAAACAGAACCAGTTTGAGTGAGTGAGCCTCCCAACTTGCTCGGTAGCAATCTATAATCCCCACCTTTTCCTTTGATATATGCATGCAGGGAGAGACACAGACCATTGATAGTACTGTAGGTCTGGCTGGCCCTGGCTAACTGAGCTAACAGTAACCCTGAGGTAACCCTCCTGTCCTGTAACTGTCCTATGCATAGACTGCACCATAGACACTCACCTGTAACTGTAGACTAGACCATAGACACTTACTCTCTGGGATCCTGCTTGGGTTCCCACTGGAAACATGTTCTAGTGGATCTGTGTGTAACAGTGTCTGTGTAATATTAGTGCCCCTGTGTGGGTTTTTCTGTGTCGTAGACTGTGATGTGACTGTGGGTGGTGTATTCTGATCTTGAACCAGACTCTATTGGACTGGATGTTTTTATATTATTGGTTGTTGAATGAACTGATCAATTAGGCGTTATTGAACTGGGGACTTCTAACCTGGTGGAACCAGCCTGATGACACTATAGCTCAACATTCTGTTTGAGCGGTCAACATTCTGTTTGAGCGGTCAACATTCTGCGCAGTGAGTCAGTCTGCTTGATCAGGCTAGGAGTGTTCTGGTTTTGAGCAAAGTTAGTGAGGCCTTATAAAAGGTTCACTCTGAAATGTGTTTCATTTTATTAGAATTTTTTAAAAACTTTTACCCCTTTTTCTCCCCAATTTCGTGGTATCCAATTGGTAGTTACAGTCTTGTCTCATCACTGCAACTCCCGTACGGACTCGGGAGGCGAAGGTAGAGAGCCATGCGTCCTCCGAAATACAACTCAACCAAGCCGCACTGCTTCTTGACACAATGCCCACTTAACCCGGAAGCCAACCACACCAATGTGTCGGAGGAAACATCGTACACCTGGCGACCGTGTCAGTGTGCATGTGCCCGGCTCCGCCACTGGAGTCGTTAGAGCGTGAAGTGACAAGGCCATCCCTGCCGCCAAACCCTCCCCTAACCCAGACGACATTGTGACAATTGTGCGCCGCCCCTTCGGTCTCCCGAAGGGACAGAGTCTGGACTCGAATCAGGATCTCTAGTGGCACAGCTAGCAACTACGATTCAGTGTGTTAGACCACTGCACCACTGAAATGTGCTGTTTACACAGAACATCCACAGTGCAACCAAAATCTGAAACTGCTTCCCTCAAATGTGTGTTCCTCTGTACCTCAGTACCAGAAGGGCCAGAAGAGGAGGAAGCCCAACTACAGCAGTGTGGACCTGTCTGAGGTGGAGTGGGAGGACAAGGATGACTTTGTAATGTCTAAACCCTGACATAAGAAACGTTATACACACATCTGACTGGTTTCATTTGAAATAATAATACTATTGACAGTATTCAATCCAAGGCATGTTGCAGTGCCTTGCGAAAGTATTCGGCCCCCTTGAACTTTGCGACCTTTTGCCACATTTCAGGCTTCAAACATAAAGATATAAAACTGTATTTTTTTGTGAAGAATCAACAACAAGTGGGACACAATCATGAAGTGGAACGACATTTATTGGATATTTCAAACTTTTTTAACAAATCAAAAACTTGGGCGTGAAAAATTATTCAGCCCCTTTACTTTCAGTGCAGCAAACTCTCTCCAGAAGTTCAGTGAGGATCTCTGAATGATCCAATGTTGACCTAAATGACTAATGATGATAAATACAATCCACCTGTGTGTAATCAAGTCTCCGTATAAATGCACCTGCACTGTGATAGTCTCAGAGGTCAGTTAAAAGCGCAGAGAGCATCATGAAGAACAAGGAACACACCAGGCAGGTCCGAGATACTGTTGTGAAGAAGTCTAAAGCCGGATTTGGATACAAAAAGATTTCCCAAGCTTTAAACATCCCAAGGAGCACTGTGCAAGCGATAATATTGAAATGGAAGGAGTATCAGACCACTGCAAATCTACCAAGACCTGGCCGACCCTCTAAACTTTCAGCTCATACAAGGAGAAGACTGATCAGAGATGCAGCCAAGAGGCCCATGATCACTCTGGATGAACTGCAGAGATCTACAGCTGAGGTGGGAGACTCTGTCCATAGGACAACAATCAGTCGTATATTGCACAAATCTGGCCTTTATGGAAGAGTGGCAAGAAGAAAGCCATTTCTTAAAGATATCCATAAAATGTGTCGTTTAAAGTTTGCCACAAGCCACCTGGGAGACACACCAAACATGTGGAAGAAGGTGCTCTGGTCAGATGAAACCAAAATTGAACTTTTTGGCAACAATGCAAAACGTTATGTTTGGCGTAAAAAAGACACACAGCTCATCACCCTGAACACACCATCCCCACTGTCAAACATGGTGGTGGCAGCATCATGGTTTGGGCCTGCTTTTCTTCAGCAGGGACAGGGAAGATGGTTAAAATTGATGGGAAGATGGATGGAGCCAAATACAGGACCATTCTGGAAGAAAACCTGATGGAGTCTGCAAAAAGACCTGAGACTGGGACGGAGATTTGTCTTCCAACAAGACAATGATCCAAAACATAAAGCAAAATCTACAATGGAATGGTTCAAAAATAAACATATCCAGGTGTTAGAATGGCCAAGTCAAAGTCCAGACCTGAATCCAATCGAGAATCTGTGGAAAGAACTGAAAACTGCTGTTCACAAATGCTCTCCATCCAACCTCACTGAGCTCGAGCTGTTTTGCAAGGAGGAATGGGAAAAAAATTCAGTCTCTCGATGTGCAAAACTGATAGAGACATACCCCAAGCGACTTACAGCTGTAATTGCAGCAAAAGGTGGTGCTACAAAGTATTGATTTAAGGGGGGCTGAATAATTTTGCACGCCCAATTTTTCAGTTTTTGATTTGTTAAAAAAGTTTGAAATATCCAATAAATGTCGTTCCACTTCATGATTGTGTCCCACTTGTTGTTGATTCTTCACACAAAAATACAGTTTTATATCTTTATGTTTGAAGCCTGAAATGTGGCAAAAGGTCGCAAAGTTCAAGGGGGCCGAATACTTTCGCAAGGCACTGTATATAGTAGCACACTGGACAGCCAACAAGGTGCCTTTTAAAAGCAATGTCCCAGACATTTTTGGAAATCACATTCATGGTAAACGCTGCGGATGTCGGCTCAAGCGTAAATTACCTTTAAAAGGGGCATTATCGGCTGTCCAGTGTGTTACTCTGTAACGCGCCTCTGATTCAATGCTGGTCTGATCAAACTGAACAAATATAACACCTCCTGGTGTCTAATAATGATGACACCAGAACTGCACAGACTCCTTTCAGCTGGTTTTCTGTTTCAGCTGCGTAATGCAATGGTCAACAGGAAGACGGGGACTTTCTCCATGGAAGTGAAGAAGACAGTAGACAAAGGGGTGAGAAAGGAGGAGGGGGATGACCCTTACAGTTACTGTATACCAAAGACTGTGGACTGTAATGAAATCAGTGGATGAGTCCTTATGCTTCGTGCTTTCCTCTGTGCTATCAGAAACGTCTGCTGAAGATGCACAATGACTACTACTACACTGAAGTCAAGGGAACTCCCTTCAGGTTTGCGCAGTTTCCTATTTATCTTGATACATTCTCTAATATTTAATGTACAGTGCATTCGGCAAGTATTCAGACCCCTTGACTTTTTCCACATTCAGACCCTTTGCTATGAAACTCGAAATTGAGCTCAGGTGCATCCTGTTTCCATTGATCATCCTTTAGATCAGTGATTCCCAAACTTTTTATAGTCCCATACCGCATAAAACATTCAACCTCCAGCTGCGTACCCCTCTAGAACCAGGGTCAGCGCACTCTCAAATGTTGTTTTTTGCCATCATTGTAAGCCTGCTACACACACACTATATGATACATTTATTAAACATGAGTTTGAGTTTTTGTCACAACCCGGCTCGTTGGAAGTAACAAAGAACTCTTATAGGACCAGGGCACAAATAATATTATAATAATAATCAATCATTTTGCTCATTATTTAGCCATCTTACATATAAATCCTTATTTGTTCATCAGAAATGGTGAATAACTCACAACAGGTTAATGAGAAGGGTGTTCTTGAAAGGATGCACATAACTCTGCAATGTTAGGTTGTATTGGAGAGAGTCTGGCTTAAATAATTTTCCACACACAGTCTGTGCCTGTATTTAGTTTTCATGCTAGTGAGGGCCGAGAATCCACTGTCACATAGGTACGTGGTTGCAAAGGGCATCAGTGTCTTAGCTGCGTGATTTGCCATGGCAAGAAACTCTGAGCGCAGCTCAATCCAGAAATGTGTCAGTGGCTTCTGATTAAATTCAATTTTCACATAACCGCTTGTTGCAATTTCGATGAGGCTCTCTTGTTCACATATCGTTAAAAGGACTGGAGGCAGGGCATGAAAGGGATAACGAATCCAGTTGTTTGTGTAGTCCGTTACGAGAAAGTACCTGCATAATTGCGCACCCAGCTCACTCAGCTCACTGGGGTGGCAGGGTAGCCTAGTGGTTAGAGTGTTGGACAAGTAACCAGAAGGTTGCAAGTTCAAACCCCCAAGGTACAAATCTGTTGTTCTGCCCCTGAACAGGCAGTTAACCTAGGCCATCATTGATAATGAGAATTTGTTCTTAACTGACTTGCCTAGTTAAATAAACGTAAGATATATATATTTTTTCATACTCAAGTGCTTCGCTATATCATATTTGAGTTCATTTGCACACAAAAAAATCATACAGTGATGGAAAGACCTGTGTGTTGTCCTTGTTAATGCAGACAGAAAAGAGCTCCAACTTCTTAATCATAGCCTCAATTTTGTCCCACACGTGGAATATAGCTGCAGAGAGTCCCTGTAATCCTAGATTCAGATCATTCAGACGAGAAAAAACACCACCCTGATAGGCCAGTCGTGTGAGAAACTCTTCATCATGCAAGTGGTCAGACAAGTGAAAATCATGGTCAGCAAAGAAAACATTAAGCTCGTCTCTCAATTTAAAAAAAAAACATGTCAATACTTTGCCCCTTGATAACCAGTGCACTTCTGTATGTTGTAAATGCGTTACGTGGTCGCTGCCCATGTCATTGCATAATGCTGAAAATACACGAGAGTTCAGGGGTCTTGCTTTAACAAAGTTAACCATTTTCACTGTAGTGTCCAAAACGTCTTTCAAGCTGTCAGGCATTCCCTTGGCAGCAAGAGCCTCTCGTTAGATGCTGCAGTGTACCCAAGTGGCGTTGGGAGCAACTGCTTGCACACGTGTTACCACTACACTATGTCACCCTGTCATGGCTTCTGCTCCATCAGTACAGATACCAACACATCTTGACCACCAAAGTCCATTTGATGTCACAAAGATGTCCAGTACTTTAAACATATCCTCTCATGTTGTCCTGGTTTCCAGTGGTTTGAGGAAGAGGATGTCTTCCTTAATTAACCCCCATAAACCTTGGACATATACCAGGAGCTGTGCCAGGCCCGTCACATCTGTTGATTCATCCAGCTGTAACGCATATAATTCATTGGCTTGTATGCAAAGCAGAAATTGTTTAAAAACATCTCCTGCCATGTCACTGATGCATCATGAAACAGTGTTGTTTGATGAAGGCATTGTCTGTATTGTTATTTTGGGCCTTTCCCCCCAGCATTGTCCCAGCCATATCTGTGGCAGCAGGAAGAATTAAGTATGGGGCTTGCCTGTGTGGGGCTTGCCTGTGTGGGGCTTGCCTGTGTGGGGCCTGCCTGTCCTAGCCACTCGGTAGCTCACCATATAAGACGCTTCTTAACTCCTTCTTATTAATGGTATCTGTAGCTTTTATACATGTCTTACTACTCGAAGGTCATCTTTATTCTTGCTCAAAAAACTCCTGTGGTTTATTTTTCAAAGGGTTATGTTAAGTTTCTAAATGTCTTTACAAGAGTGAAGGTTTCCTGTGAGAGTAATGGTTAATGTGATTGGATGTTAATTATTTGACATTGTGTTGTTATTTTGCTGAACACTAGATGGTTTAATTTTATTTTTGGCTGTGAAACGAGGCTACTCAGGTGAGAAAACAAACCTCACCCAAATGTTTAGCCCTGTTGGAAAATATAAAGGTACTGCTTGAAAATGTTTATTTATTTATTTATGTGAATCACATTTTCATTTGGCATACCCCTGACGGCATTGGGAATACCTGCTTTAGATATACAACTTGAATGGAGTCCACCTGTGGAAAATTCATTTGATTGGACATTATTTGGAAAAGCACACCTGTCTATATAAAGTCCCACTGTTGACAGTGCATGTCAGAGCTAAAACCAAGACATGAGCTTGAAGGAATTGTCTGTAGAGCTCCGAGACAAGTTTGTGTCGAGGCACGGATCTGGGGAAGGGTACCGAAAATGTCTGCAGCATTGAAGGTCCCAAGAAAACAGTGGTTACCATCATTCTTAATCATTCTTAAATGGAAGAAATTTGGAACCACCAAGACTTTTCCTAGAGCTGGCCACCCAGCCAAATGAGCAATCGGGGAGAAGGGCCTTGGTCAGGGGAGGTGACCAAGAACCCGATGGTCATTCTGACAGAGCTCTAGATTTCCTTTGTAGAGATGAGGGAACCTTCCAGAAGGACAACCATCTCTGCAGCAGTCCACCAATCAGGCCTTTATGGTAGAGTGGCCAGACGGAAGCCACTCCTCAGTAAAAGGCACATGAGTTTGCCAAAAGGACATAAAGGACTCTCAGACCTTGAGAAACTCTTTGGCCTGAATGCCAAGTATCACATCTAGAGGAAACCTGGCACCAGTCCTACGGTGACGCATGGTGGTGGCAGCATCATGCTGTGGGGATGTTTTTTCAGAGGCAGGGATGGGAGACTAGTCAGGATCGAGGGAAAGATGAACGGAGCAAAGTACTGCAAGATCCTTGATGAAAACCTGTTCCAGAGCGTCAGGACCTCAGACTGTGGCCACAGTTTTAGCTTCCAACAGAACAAGCGACCCTAAGCACACAGCCAAGACAATGCAGGAGTGGCTTTGGACAAGTCTCTGAATGCCTTTGAGTGGCCCAGCCAGAGCCTGGACTTGAACCCAATCAAATCTCTGGAAGAGAACTGAAAATAGCTGTGCAGCGACGCTCCCCATCAACCTGACAGAGCTTGAGAGATCTGCAGAGAAGAATAAGAGAAACTCCCCAAATACAGGTGTGCCAAGCTTGGCAACTATACCCAAGAAGACTCAAGGCTGTAATCGCTGCCAAAGCTGCTTCAACAAAGTACTGAATAAGGGTCTGAATACTTATGTAAATGAGATTTACTGTTTTTTTTAAAATACATTTGCAATCGTTTCTTTGTTTTTACTTGGTATTGTGTGTAGATTGATGAGGGAAAAAAATGTAATCCATTTTAGAATAAGGCTGTAACGTAACAAAATGTGGAAAAAGTCAAGGTGTCTGAATACTTTCCGAATGCACTGTAGTCCGTCACTACTGGGTTCAGGTGAGTGGAGATGTCATTCATGTTGAGCAGAGGAGAGTATGGTGCACTATACTTCTTTAGCTTTTCAGTACATTTATTGATTTATCCATTTATCTTGATCAATTCTCTTGATGTTCTTCTGTGAGTTGACATGATGGGCTGGTTCCGTGAGTGAATGACATGTGAATGTAACTGTTGACTATCTGCGGTTCACCCTACTGTGTGTGTGTGTGTGTGTGTGTGTGTGTGTGTGTGTGTGTGTGTGTGTGTGTGTGTGTGTGTGTGTGTGTGTGTGTGTGTGTGTGTGTGTGTGTGTGTGTGTGTGTGTGTGTGTGTGTGTGTGTGTGTGTGTTTATATTATTTCTGTGTTCAGTGTCGGTGTGGCTTTGTCAGAGGCCATAGCAAATTCTTCTTCAGAGGAAACGTTTCCGTAGAAGCAGGTAAGCGTCACTCTACTCATTCACTCTCCCACTCCTTCTATCCTACACTCACTCAACAAACTACCAGTACATCATCAGTTTCACATAGGATCTGTGTATTCTGTACCTGTGGTCTGCCTTTTCATAAGGCCATTTATCCAGCCCACTGAGCCTGGCCCTGCTGGGCGTCACTGATCTGATGTTCATGTGTTTTTCAGAGGCTTCATGACCTGGAACAGCCAGATGTTGCACTGGCAGATGAATGGTAATGCGGGGGGTTATGGGTAATGTTGAGAGTTAAAGGCTTGACTTGGTCAGACAAGCATTATATACAGTGGGTATCAAAAGTATTCATCCGCCTTGGATTTCTTCACATTATATTGTGTTACAAAGTGGGATTAAAATTGATTTATTTATATTTTTTTGTCAATGATCAACACATCATTCTCTGTAAGGGGAAGAATTTGTATTTATTTTTATATTAATTAAAAATAAAACACTGATATATCTTGATTTGATAACTTTTCACCCTCTGAGTCAATGCATGTTAGAAACACCTTTGGCAGAGATTACAGCTGTGAGTCTTCTTGAGTAAGTCTCCAAGAGCTTTTCACATCTGGATTGTGCAATATTCACCCATTGTTCTTTTCAAAATTCTTCAAGCTTAGTCATGGTGTTGGCGCTCATAATGAGACAGCAATTTTCAAGTCTTGCTATAGATTTTCAAGCAGATTTCAGTCAAAACTGTAACCCTTCCACTTAGGAACATTCACTGTCTTCTTGGTAAGCAACTTCAGTGTAGATTTGGCCTGCTGTTACAGGTTATTGCTGAAAGGTGAATTTCTTTTTATCCTGAAAACTCCCCAGTTTTTGTGGATGTCAAGCATACTCATACCATGATGCAGCCACCACCATGCTTGACATTTATGCCAGAAAGTGTATTCTTTGCCATGTTTTCTTCTCTCCAGGATGACTTTAGTGGCTTGTCACATACAGGATGAATGTTTGGGAATACTTCTTCTTTTCACTCTGTCTTTAGGTCATTATTGTGGAGTCATTAAAATGTTGTTGCCTCAGTTTTCTCCCATCACAGCCTTTGAGCCATTGTTTTAAAATCGCTAATGACCTTATTGGGGACATCCCTGAGCTCAGTTAATTTCAGGAGAACTACTCTATATGTGTCTGTTTTTTATACATCATCCACAGGCTCAACATAATTATTAACTTGACCATGCATAAAGAGATATTACATGTCTTGTTCCCCATCTACCGATCACTGCCCTTCTTTGTGAGGATTTTGAAAAGCTCCCTGGTCTTTGTAGTTGAATCTGTGCTTGAAATGCGATACTTGACTGAGGGACCTTACAGATGGATGTATGGGGGACAGAGGAAGGGTTAGTCATTCTGGAATCATGTCAACTCCTATTATTTCAGTCCATGTAACTTGTGATATGTTAAGTCAAATTTTACACCTGAACTAATGTAGGCTTGCTTAAACAAAGGGAGTGAATACTTATTAAATTACTACATTATTTATTACATTTTTCATTTGTAAAAATGTGAAGAATTTTTATTTTCACTTTATGGAGTATCAATGACCAAAAAAACGTACAATTAAATATATTTGGAACGGGCTCCTTCCGTCGAAGGAGAGGTCGGACCAATACGCAGCGTGGTTGAAGTTCATGGTTTTTTAATAAGAAAAACTATACATGAACAAACTACAAAACAATAAATGTGACAACCCGAAACCAGTCCCATGTGGTGCAAACACTGACACAGGAGACAATCACCCACAAAACCCAACACCAAACAGGCTACCTAAATATGGTTCCCAATCAGAGACAATGGCCTCACACCTGCCTCTGATTGAGAACCACATCAGACCAAACACAGAAACAGACAAACTAGACACACAACATAGAATGCCCACTCAGATCACATCCTGACCAAACAAAACATAGAAACATACAAAGCAAACTATGGTCAGGGTGTGACAATATTTCCATCCCACTTTGTAACACAACAAAATGTGAAAAAATCAGAGGGCTACTGCTCTCTGTAAATCTCAGTAAACATGTTATGTTGAGCCATGTGACATAACAGCACATGTGTCTGTTATGTTATGGCCAAAATGTTGGTACTTTTCATTAAGTGTTTGGTAGTATTTAGACAGTGTATGACTTTCTTCAGTATATATTTGTGGGTGTGTTTCTACCTGTTCATTTGACAGGACGTACTGCAACACAGGCGAGTACTATGAGCACCGTTCTCTCTCCCAGATCCAGGCTATTAAACTCTACCTGACCGGACGCAAACCACTCATCAAATGTGAGCCACACCTCACTGGGATCTATAGGCCTACTAA
>NW_027011667.1:0-22816 GCF_036934945.1 Oncorhynchus masou masou | reverse complement strand
AATGAGTATATATAACTCCCATAGCCCTCTTAGGAGAAAGACAGGGTTAGAATGAGGACAGTAGAACTCCCATAGCCCTCTTAGGAGAAAGACAGGGTATATATAAGAATAGGAAAGAGTTAGAATGAGGACAGTAGAACTCCCATAGCCCTCTTAGGAGAAAGACAGGGTTAGAAAGACTCTTAGGAGAAAGACAGGGGTTAGAATGAGGACAGTATAACCCCATAGCCCTCTTAGGAGAAAGACAGGGTTAGAATGAGTATATATAACTCCCATAGCCCTCTTAGGAGAAAGACAGGGTTAGAATGAGGACAGTAGAACTCTCATAGCCCTCTTAGGTGAAAGACAGGGTTAGAATGAGGACAGTAGAACTCCCATAGCCCTCTTAGGAGAAAGACAGGGTTAGAATGAGTATATATAACTCCCACAGCCCTCTTAGGAGAAAGACCGGGTTAGAATGAGTATATATAACTCCCACAGCCCTCTTAGGTGAAAGACAGGGTTAAAATGAGTATATATAACTCCCATAGCCCTCTTAGGAGAAAGACAGGGTTAGAATGAGGACAGTATAACCCCATAGCCCTCTTAGGAGAAAGACAGGGTTAGAATGAGTATATATAACTCCCATAGCCCTCTTAGGAGAAAGACAGGGTTAGAATGAGGACAGTAGAACTCCCACAGCCCTCTTAGGTGAAAGACTGGGTTAGAATGAGGACAGTAGAACTCCCATAGCCCTCTTAGGTGAAAGACAGGGTTAGAATGAGGACAGTAGAACTCCCATAGCCCTCTTAGGTGAAAGACAGGGTTAGAATGAGGACAGTAGAACTCCCATAGCCCTCTTAGGAGAAAGACAGGGTTAGAATGAGGACAGTATAACCCCATAGCCCTCTTAGGTGAAAGACAGGGTTAGAATGAGTATATATAACTCCCATAGCCCTCTTAGGTGAAAGACAGGGTTAGAATGAGTATATATAACTCCCACAGCCCTCTTAGGAGAAAGACAGGGTTAGAATGAGGACAGTAGAACTCCCATAGCCCTCTTAGGAGAAAGACAGGGTTAGAATGAGTATATATAACTCCCATAGCCCTCTTAGGAGAAAGACAGGGTTAGAATGAGGACAGTAGAACTCCCATAGCCCTCTTAGGAGAAAGACAGGGTTAGAATGAGGACAGTAGAACTCCCATAGCCCTCTTAGGAGAAAGACAGGGTTAGAATGAGGACAGTATAACCCCATAGCCCTCTTAGGAGAAAGACAGGGTTAGAATGAGTATATATAACTCCCATAGCCCTCTTAGGTGAAAGACAGGGTTAGAATGAGGACAGTATAACCCCATAGCCCTCTTAGGAGAAAGACAGGGTTAGAATGAGTATATATAACTCCCATAGCCCTCTTAGGAGAAAGACAGGGTTAGAATGAGGACAGTAGAACTCCCATAGCCCTCTTAGGTGAAAGACAGGGTTAGAATGAGTATATATAACTCCCATAACCCTCTTAGGTGAAAGACAGGGTTAGAATGAGTATATATAACTCCCATAGCCCTCTTCGGAGAAAGACATGGTTAGAATGAGTATATATAACTCCCATAGCCCTCTTAGGAGAAAGAGAGGGTTAGAATGAGTATATATAACTCCCATAACCCTCTTAGGTGAAAGACAGGGTTAGAATGAGTATATATAACTCCCATAGCCCTCTTCGGAGAAAGACATGGTTAGAATGAGTATATATAACTCCCATAGCCCTCTTAGGTGAAAGACAGGGTTAAAATGAGTATATATAACTCCCATAGCCCTCTTAGGAGAAAGACAGGGTTAGAATGAGGACAGTAGAACTCCCATAGCCCTCTTAGGTGAAAGACTGGGTTAGAATGAGTATATATAACTCCCATAGCCCTCTTCGGAGAAAGACATGGTTAGAATGAGTATATATAACTCCCATAGCCCTCTTATGAGAAAGACAGGGTTAGAATGAGGACAGTATAACCCCATAGCCCTCTTAGGAGAAAGACAGGGTTAGAATGAGGACAGTAGAACTCCCATAGCCCTCTTAGGAGAAAGACAGGGTTAGAATGAGTATATATAACTCCCACAGCCCTCTTAGGAGAAAGACAGGGTTAAAATGAGGACAGGAGAACTCCCATAGAGACAGGGTTAGTTGGCTACTGTAGCTCTTCCTTCCTCACGTTCCTCCTCCTCCCTGTTAACCTGCCAATATGGCATCACACACACACACATACACACACGTGATTGCCGTTAACTGGTGTAATAATTGTGTAGGGGTGAGAGAGGGCCGCAGACAGCGGGGAGTCTGGGAGAGAGGTGGGTGTGTGTGTGGGACGACCATATGCATTTCACTCTGCCTCTCTTTGTCTGAGCGGGAGAAAATGATAAACACAACACACAGCGAGAAGGCTTTAGACGGTAACCTACCAAGTAGAATCTTAATGCTCTCTCAAAGCCATTTCTATCAGGAGATTCGAGTCAGACACTGGTGTTGTGAGGGATTGGTGGAGGAAGCTGTCATATTGCCATCTAGTGGCGATATGAGGCTCTACTGGTGCCTTGGGCATATTGTACAGCAACCTCGTCCTTAGGGTTGCAAAATTCCAGTGTCTTCTCCAAAATTACCAGGTTTTTCAGGAATCCTGGTTGGAAGACCTGCAGAATCATGGGGGGAATAAGCAGGAAATCCGGTGTCCTCCAACCAGGACTTCTGGAAAACCATAGAATTTTGTGGAAGTCACCATGATTTTTCAACCCTACTCGTCCCTGAGTTCCGTTACTGGAGAGAGAGTTGACTGGAGGACTTGATTCCTTGTCCAGGGTCATTGAGGTGAATGTGTACTGCAGTGCTGACTGTGCTGATGTCACACAATGTCACCAGTTGGCTAAGCACTGTCAAGCCTGGAGTTACGTGTTTTATTGGGTGATTGGAAGTATTGACACACACACCACACACACACTTGTGCACAGACTTAGGCACACACACACACACACTCATCTCCAACAGTGTGTCCCCGGTCTCAGCGTGGTATGGCCTCCTTGGTGGCCAGAGTAATGGGAATTGGCCACGGCTGATAGGCCGGAGCCCAGGGGGAATTCTGGGAGATTTTAAATAGTTTATAATCTGTCTTGGCACGCTCTCTCCAGCATCCCACTCCAAATAGAAGTTTCCCTTAGGTGCAGATCGAGGATCAGCTGAGCCTCTCCAAGTCCTAACCTTAATAATTTGAGAGGACACATAAAACACACCTCAGATCATCGTCCTTCTACCTCTGAAAACAAGCATTATCGTTATAGTTTCAATACAGTAGATTAACAAGATGGGAGTATATTAGATTTAGAGGGCACATTATTGGTGGCAGTGAGTTCTGAATGTTATTTTTATATCAACATAACACAGGGAGGGTACTGCGTAGACAATTATCCTGCACTAAGCCTCGGGCTCCGACATCTGTTTCCTAAAGATAGTCAATTAGATGCTGTCTAGCACAATCAACGGCAGTCTCTGCTAATAAACTGGGGTTTTAGTGCGACTGGAAGAGCCGTTGGATCCAGAAGAGCCCTGCCCTAGGGGAAGGAAGAGCTGCTGCTCTCTGAGTCTGTCTCTTCACTAGTGGGTGTCTGTACTGATCAGTGATGGAGCCAGATCAGTGTGTGTGTGTGTGTGTGTGTGTGTGTGTGTGTGTGTGTGTGTGTGTGTGTGTGTGTGTGTGTGTGTGTGTGTGTGTGTGTGTGTGTGTGTGTGTGTGTGTGTGTGTGTGTGTGTGTGTGTGTGTGTGTGTGTGTGTGTGTGTGTGTGTGTGTGTGTGTGTGTGTGTGTGTGTGTGTGTGTGTGTGCGTGTGTGTGTGTGTGTGTGCGTGCGTGTGTGTCAGTCTCATTAGCACATGGACTAATGAAGACTTCCTGCTGATGAGCCATTAAACCACTGACTGACTGTCCATCCCACTAGTCATTCTATTTCTGCTGCTGGACTAGCAAAACCATGGAACAGCTCTCAAATTATGAGACCTAATCTCCTTATTAAGAGTGAGCAATGCCTGCTGGCTGCCTCGGTGTGTGTGAAGGGGGGATGTGGGGGGTGTCTGTGGAGTCTGGACAGGGCCGAGACGACCTCATGACAGTGTGTGTTAGTGTGTGTGTGTGTGTGTGTTAAGGGGATGAGTCTGAATGTGTGTGTGCGGAAGATGAAGACTGCTAATCAGATTTGCACGGTTATTAATTTGTATTTCCCAGACCGGAGCAGCGGCGTCCCACCACCATCACCACAATGTTGCCGTGGTGTTTCCGTGGTGATGAGACTCATGCTGTGCCCTGTGACATCATCTTCCCTGGGTGTTCTGCTCTCTCTGTTTGTGTCCCAAATGACACCTGATTTCCTTTATTGTGCACTACTGTTGACCAGGGTCTATAAGGAATAGGGTGACATTTAGGACATACTCACTGTCATTACTCAAACAACCTTTTTCAACAGATGTCATATTGGATTCCACCATAGTAAACATATTATCTCAAACAGACCTCATTATTGAATTCTTATCCGTTGAATAGGACATTTTCTAGGTTTGAAGGAGTTAATTTTAGTCATGATTTAGTTGTAGACAGAATAGAGATTTAAATGACCTGGGCCAGTCACAGCTCCAGAAGTAGCTAAGACACTGGCTTACAGTAGTAGTATTATGATGATGTGGGCAACTTGGCATTGTCAGAGGTACACCATTATGGTACACCATTATGTGTTGTCAAATTATTAGCTGAGATTATTAGCTGAGAGTTACTGTAGCTCCTGTACCCTACTGCTACTGTGGAGGTGGCCTCCACCTTCTGACAGTTACTGTAGCTCCTGTACCCTACTGCTACTGTGGAGGTGGCCTCCACCTTCTGACAGTTACTGTAGCTCCTGTACCCTACTGCTACTGTGGAGGTGGCTTCCACCTTCTGACAGTTACTGTAGCTCCTGTACCCTACTGCTACTGTGGAGGTGGCTTCCACCTTCTGTCAGTTACTGTAGCTCCTGTACCCTACTGCTACTGTGGAGGTGGCTTCCACTTTCTGACAGTTACTGTAGCTCCTGTACCCTACTGCTACTGTGGAGGTGGCCTCCACCTTCTGACAGTTACTGTAGCTCCTGTACCCTACTGCTACTGTGGAGGTGGCCTCCACCTTCTGACAGTTACTGTAGCTCCTGTACCCTACTGCTACTGTGGAGGTGGCTTCCCCTTCTGACAGTTACTGTAGCTCCTGTACCCTACTGCTACTGTGGAGGTGGCCTCCTCCTTCTGACAGTTACTGTAGCTCCTGTACCCTACTGCTACTGTGGAGGTGGCCTCCACCTTCTGACAGTTACTGTAGCTCCTGTACCCTACTGCTACTGTGGAGGTGGCCTCCTCCTTCTGACAGTTACTGTAGCTCCTGTACCCTACTGCTACTGTGGAGGTGCCTTCCACCTTCTGACAGTTACTGTAGCTCCTGTACCCTACTGCTACTGTGGAGGTGCCTTCCACCTTCTGACAGTTACTGTAGCTCCTGTACCCTACTGCTACTGTGGCTGTGGCCTCCACCTTCTGACAGTTACTGTAGCTCCTGTACCCTACTGCTACTGTGGAGGTGGCTTCCTCCTTCTGACAGTTACTGTAGCTCCTGTACCCTACTGCTACTGTGGAGGTGGCTTCCACCTTCTGAGAGTTACTGTAGCTCCTGTACCCTACTGCTACTGTGGAGGTGGCCTCCACCTTCTGACAGTTACTGTAGCTCCTGTACCCTACTGCTACTGTGGAGGTGGCTTCCACCTTCTGACAGTTACTGTAGCTCCTGTACCCTACTGCTACTGTGGAGGTGGCTTCCACCTTCTGACAGTTACTGTAGCTCCTGTACCCTACTGCTACTGTGGAGGTGG
This sequence comes from Oncorhynchus masou masou, assembly GCF_036934945.1. Taxonomy (NCBI): domain Eukaryota; kingdom Metazoa; phylum Chordata; class Actinopteri; order Salmoniformes; family Salmonidae; genus Oncorhynchus; species Oncorhynchus masou. Next base: position 16,921 of record NW_027011667.1, on the reverse strand, counting down.
CTTCCTCCTTCTGACAGTTACTGTAGCTCCTGTACCCTACTGCTACTGTGGAGGTGCCTTCCACCTTCTGACAGTTACTGTAGCTCCTGTACCCTACTGCTACTGTGGAGGTGCCTTCCACCTTCTGACAGTTACTGTAGCTCCTGTACCCTACTGCTACTGTGGAGGTGGCCTCCACCTTCTGACAGTTACTGTAGCTCCTGTACCCTACTGCTACTGTGGAGGTGGCCTCCACCTTCTGACAGTTACTGTAGCTCCTGTACCCTACTGCTACTGTGGAGGTGGCCTCCACCTTCTGACAGTTACTGCAGCTCCTGTACCCTACTGCTACTGTGGAGGTGGCCTCCACCTTCTGATAGTTACTGTAGCTCCTGTACCCTACTGCTACTGTGGAGGTGGCCTCCACCTTCTGACAGTTACTGTAGCTCCTGTACCCTACTGCTACTGTGGAGGTGGCCTCCACCTTCTGACAGTTACTGTAGCTCCTGTACCCTACTGCTACTGTGGAGGTGGCTTCCACTTTCTGACAGTTACTGTAGCTCCTGTACCCTACTGCTACTGTGGAGGTGGCCTCCACCTTCTGACAGTTACTGTAGCTCCTGTACCCTACTGCTACTGTGGAGGTGGCCTCCACCTTCTGACAGTTACTGTAGCTCCTGTACCCTACTGCTACTGTGGAGGTGGCTTCCCCTTCTGACAGTTACTGTAGCTCCTGTACCCTACTGCTACTGTGGAGGTGGCCTCCACCTTCTGACAGTTACTGTAGCTCCTGTACCCTACTGCTACTGTGGAGGTGGCCTCCACCTTCTGACAGTTACTGTAGCTCCTGTACCCTACTGCTACTGTGGAGGTGGCTTCCACTTTCTGACAGTTACTGTAGCTCCTGTACCCTACTGCTACTGTGGAGGTGGCCTCCACCTTCTGACAGTTACTGTAGCTCCTGTACCCTACTGCTACTGTGGAGGTGGCCTCCACCTTCTGACAGTTACTGTAGCTCCTGTACCCTACTGCTACTGTGGAGGTGGCTTCCCCCTTCTGACAGTTACTGTAGCTCCTGTACCCTACTGCTACTGTGGAGGTGGCCTCCTCCTTCTGACAGTTACTGTAGCTCCTGTACCCTACTGCTACTGTGGAGGTGGCCTCCACCTTCTGACAGTTACTGTAGCTCCTGTACCCTACTGCTACTGTGGAGGTGGCCTCCTCCTTCTGACAGTTACTGTAGCTCCTGTACCCTACTGCTACTGTGGAGGTGCCTTCCACCTTCTGACAGTTACTGTAGCTCCTGTACCCTACTGCTACTGTGGAGGTGCCTTCCACCTTCTGACAGTTACTGTAGCTCCTGTACCCTACTGCTACTGTGGAGGTGGCTTCCACCTTCTGACAGTTACTGTAGCTCCTGTACCCTACTGCTACTGTGGAGGTGGCTTCCTCCTTCTGACAGTTACTGTAGCTCCTGTACCCTACTGCTACTGTGGAGGTGCCTTCCACCTTCTGACAGTTACTGTAGCTCCTGTACCCTACTGCTACTGTGGAGGTGCCTTCCACCTTCTGACAGTTACTGTAGCTCCTGTACCCTACTGCTACTGTGGAGGTGGCCTCCACCTTCTGACAGTTACTGTAGCTCCTGTACCCTACTGCTACTGTGGAGGTGGCCTCCACCTTCTGACAGTTACTGTAGCTCCTGTACCCTACTGCTACTGTGGAGGTGGCCTCCACCTTCTGACAGTTACTGCAGCTCCTGTACCCTACTGCTACTGTGGAGGTGGCCTCCACCTTCTGACAGTTACTGTAGCTCCTGTACCCTACTGCTACTGTGGAGGTGGCTTCCACTTTCTGACAGTTACTGTAGCTCCTGTACCCTACTGCTACTGTGGAGGTGGCCTCCACCTTCTGACAGTTACTGTAGCTCCTGTACCCTACTGCTACTGTGGAGGTGGCCTCCACCTTCTGACAGTTACTGTAGCTCCTGTACCCTACTGCTACTGTGGAGGTGGCTTCCCCTTCTGACAGTTACTGTAGCTCCTGTACCCTACTGCTACTGTGGAGGTGGCCTCCACCTTCTGACAGTTACTGTAGCTCCTGTACCCTACTGCTACTGTGGAGGTGGCTTCCTCCTTCTGACAGTTACTGTAGCTCCTGTACCCTACTGCTACTGTGGAGGTGGCCTCCACCTTCTGACAGTTACTGTAGCTCCTGTACCCTACTGCTACTGTGGAGGTGGCTTCCTCCTTCTGACAGTTACTGTAGCTCCTGTACCCTACTGCTACTGTGGAGGTGGCTTCCCCCTTCTGACAGTTACTGTAGCTCCTGTACCCTACTGCTACTGTGGAGGTGGCCTCCACCTTCTGACAGTTACTGTAGCTCCTGTACCCTACTGCTACTGTGGAGGTGGCTTCCACCTTCTGACAGTTACTGTAGCTCCTGTACCCTACTGCTACTGTGGAGGTGGCCTCCACCTTCTGACAGTTACTGTAGCTCCTGTACCCTACTGCTACTGTGGAGGTGGCTTCCCCTTCTGACAGTTACTGTAGCTCCTGTACCCTACTGCTACTGTGGAGGTGGCCTCCACCTTCTGACAGTTACTGTAGCTCCTGTACCCTACTGCTACTGTGGAGGTGGCTTCCTCCTTCTGACAGTTACTGTAGCTCCTGTACCCTACTGCTACTGTGGAGGTGGCCTCCACCTTCTGACAGTTACTGTAGCTCCTGTACCCTACTGCTACTGTGGAGGTGGCTTCCTCCTTCTGACAGTTACTGTAGCTCCTGTACCCTACTGCTACTGTGGAGGTGGCTTCCTCCTTCTGACAGTTACTGTAGCTCCTGTACCCTACTGCTACTGTGGAGGTGGCCTCCACCTTCTGACAGTTACTGTAGTTCCTGTACCCTACTGCTACTGTGGAGGTGGCCTCCACCTTCTGACAGTTACTGTAGCTCCTGTACCCTACTGCTACTGTGGAGGTGGCTTCCACCTTCTGACAGTTACTGTAGCTCCTGTACCCTACTGCTACTGTGGAGGTGGCCTCCACCTTCTGACAGTTACTGTAGCTCCTGTACCCTACAGCTACTGTGGAGGTGGCCTCCACCTTCTGACAGTTACTGTAGCTCCTGTACCCTACTGCTACTGTAGAGGTGGCTTCCACCTTCTGACAGTTACTGTAGCTCCTGTACCCTACTGCTACTGTGGAGGTGGCCTCCACCTTCTGACAGTTACTGTAGCTCCTGTACCCTACTGCTACTGTGGAGGTGGCGTCCACCTTCTGACAGTTACTGTAGCTCCTGTACCCTACTGCTACTGTGGAGGTGGCGTCCACCTTCTGACAGTTACTGTAGCTCCTGTACCCTACTGCTACTGTGGAGGTGGCCTCCACCTTCTGACAGTTACTGTAGCTCCTGTACCCTACTGCTACTGTGGAGGTGGCTTCCTCCTTCTGACAGTTACTGTAGCTCCTGTACCCTACTGCTACTGTGGAGGTGGCTTCCTCCTTCTGACAGTTACTGTAGCTCCTGTACCCTACTGCTACTGTGGAGGTGGCCTCCACCTTCTGACAGTTACTGTAGCTCCTGTACCCTACTGCTACTGTGGAGGTGGCTTCCACTTTCTGACAGTTACTGTAGCTCCTGTACCCTACTGCTACTGTGGAGGTGGCCTCCACCTTCTGACAGTTACTGTAGCTCCTGTACCCTACTGCTACTGTGGAGGTGGCCTCCACCTTCTGACAGTTACTGTAGCTCCTGTACCCTACTGCTACTGTGGAGGTGGCCTCCACCTTCTGACAGTTACTGTAGCTCCTGTACCCTACTGCTACTGTGGAGGTGGCTTCCCCTTCTGACAGTTACTGTAGCTCCTGTACCCTACTGCTACTGTGGAGGTGGCCTCCACCTTCTGACAGTTACTGTAGCTCCTGTACCCTACTGCTACTGTGGAGGTGGCTTCCTCCTTCTGACAGTTACTGTAGCTCCTGTACCCTACTGCTACTGTGGAGGTGGCCTCCACCTTCTGACAGTTACTGTAGCTCCTGTACCCTACTGCTACTGTGGAGGTGGCTTCCTCCTTCTGACAGTTACTGTAGCTCCTGTACCCTACTGCTACTGTGGAGGTGGCTTCCTCCTTCTGACAGTTACTGTAGCTCCTGTACCCTACTGCTACTGTGGAGGTGGCCTCCACCTTCTGACAGTTACTGTAGTTCCTGTACCCTACTGCTACTGTGGAGGTGGCCTCCACCTTCTGACAGTTACTGTAGCTCCTGTACCCTACTGCTACTGTGGAGGTGGCTTCCACCTTCTGACAGTTACTGTAGCTCCTGTACCCTACTGCTACTGTGGAGGTGGCCTCCACCTTCTGACAGTTACTGTAGCTCCTGTACCCTACTGCTACTGTGGAGGTGGCCTCCACCTTCTGACAGTTACTGTAGCTCCTGTACCCTACTGCTACTGTAGAGGTGGCTTCCACCTTCTGACAGTTACTGTAGCTCCTGTACCCTACTGCTACTGTGGAGGTGGCCTCCACCTTCTGACAGTTACTGTAGCTCCTGTACCCTACTGCTACTGTGGAGGTGGCGTCCACCTTCTGACAGTTACTGTAGCTCCTGTACCCTACTGCTACTGTGGAGGTGGCGTCCACCTTCTGACAGTTACTGTAGCTCCTGTACCCTACTGCTACTGTGGAGGTGGCCTCCACCTTCTGACAGTTACTGTAGCTCCTGTACCCTACTGCTACTGTGGAGGTGGCTTCCTCCTTCTGACAGTTACTGTAGCTCCTGTACCCTACTGCTACTGTGGAGGTGGCTTCCTCCTTCTGACAGTTACTGTAGCTCCTGTACCCTACTGCTACTGTGGAAGTGGCTTCCACCTTCTGACAGTTACTGTAGCTCCTGTACCCTACTGCTACTGTGGAGGTGGCTTCCACCTTCTGACAGTTACTGTAGCTCCTGTACCCTACTGCTACTGTGGAGGTGCCTTCCACCTTCTGACAGTTACTGTAGCTCCTGTACCCTAATGCTACTGTGGAGGTGCCTTCCACCTTCTGACAGTTACTGTAGCTCCTGTACCCTACTGCTACTGTGGAGGTGGCCTCCACCTTCTGACAGTTACTGTAGCTCCTGTACCCTACTGCTACTGTGGAGGTGGCCTCCACCTTCTGACAGTTACTGTAGCTCCTGTACCCTACTGCTACTGTGGAGGTGGCCTCCACCTTCTGACAGTTACTGCAGCTCCTGTACCCTACTGCTACTGTGGAGGTGGCTTCCTCCTTCTGACAGTTACTGTAGCTCCTGTACCCTACTGCTACTGTGGAGGTGGCCTCCACCTTCTGACAGTTACTGTAGCTCCTGTACCCTACTGCTACTGTGGAGGTGGCCTCCACCTTCTGACAGTTACTGTAGCTCCTGTACCCTACTGCTACTGTGGAGGTGGCTTCCACTTTCTGACAGTTACTGTAGCTCCTGTACCCTACTGCTACTGTGGAGGTGGCCTCCACCTTCTGACAGTTACTGTAGCTCCTGTACCCTACTGCTACTGTGGAGGTGGCCTCCACCTTCTGACAGTTACTGTAGCTCCTGTACCCTACTGCTACTGTGGAGGTGGCTTCCCCCTTCTGACAGTTACTGTAGCTCCTGTACCCTACTGCTACTGTGGAGGTGGCCTCCACCTTCTGACAGTTACTGTAGCTCCTGTACCCTACTGCTACTGTGGAGGTGGCTTCCTCCTTCTGACAGTTACTGTAGCTCCTGTACCCTACTGCTACTGTGGAGGTGGCCTCCACCTTCTGACAGTTACTGTAGCTCCTGTACCCTACTGCTACTGTGGAGGTGGCTTCCTCCTTCTGACAGTTACTGTAGCTCCTGTACCCTACTGCTACTGTGGAGGTGGCTTCCACCTTCTGACAGTTACTGTAGCTCCTGTACCCTACTGCTACTGTGGAGGTGGCTTCCTCCTTCTGACAGTTACTGTAGCTCCTGTACCCTACTGCTACTGTGGAGGTGGCCTCCACCTTCTGACAGTTACTGTAGTTCCTGTACCCTACTGCTACTGTGGAGGTGGCCTCCACCTTCTGACAGTTACTGTAGCTCCTGTACCCCTACTGCTACTGTGGAGGTGGCTTCCTCCTTCTGACAGTTACTGTAGCTCCTGTACCCTACTGCTACTGTGGAGGTGGCCTCCACCTTCTGACAGTTACTGTAGCTCCTGTACCCTACTGCTACTGTGGAGGTGGCTTCCTCCTTCTGACAGTTACTGTAGCTCCTGTACCCTACTGCTACTGTGGAGGTGGCTTCCACCTTCTGACAGTTACTGTAGCTCCTGTACCCTACTGCTACTGTGGAGGTGGCCTCCACCTTCTGACAGTTACTGTAGCTCCTGTACCCTACTGCTACTGTAGAGGTGGCTTCCACCTTCTGACAGTTACTGTAGCTCCTGTACCCTACTGCTACTGTGGAGGTGGCGTCCACCTTCTGACAGTTACTGTAGCTCCTGTACCCTACTGCTACTGTGGAGGTGGCTTCCACCTTCTGACAGTTACAGTAGCTCCTGTACCCTACTGCTACTGTGGAGGTGGCGTCCACCTTCTGACAGTTACTGTAGCTCCTGTACCCTACTGCTACTGTGGAGGTGGCCTCCACCTTCTGACAGTTACTGTAGCTCCTGTACCCTACTGCTACTGTGGAGGTGGCTTCCTCCTTCTGACAGTTACTGTAGCTCCTGTACCCTACTGCTACTGTGGAGGTGGCTTCCTCCTTCTGACAGTTACTGTAGCTCCTGTACCCTACTGCTACTGTGGAAGTGGCTTCCACCTTCTGACAGTTACTGTAGCTCCTGTACCCTACTGCTACTGTGGAGGTGGCTTCCACCTTCTGACAGTTACTGTAGCTCCTGTACCCTACTGCTACTGTGGAGGTGGCCTCCTCCTTCTGACAGTTACTGTAGCTCCTGTACCCTACTGCTACTGTGGAGGTGGCTTCCTCCTTCTGACAGTTACTGTAGCTCCTGTACCCTACTGCTACTGTGGAGGTGGCTTCCACCTTCTGAGAGTTACTGTAGCTATTTTACTCTACTGCTGCTATAGTTTTTCTCATTTATGGGCAATTCACAACATATATTGTGATTACATTTTTTTTGTAAACAAATCTAAATAAAATTTGTTGTGCAATTAAAGGTTTTCAAACACTCAGCAATAATCAAATGATTTTGGGATTTGTGCAATGATACCCAGGCTAAATATAATCCTTCCACAACCATAATACCCATTCATTATTTTATCAAAATAGTTTAATCTGCTTTTTGTTGTTGCTATTAGCACAGGTCTCATCAACAATCTCAACCACAAGCCCATGTCCTATTGAGTAGCCAGCTAATCTTTATATTTCAAGTTTAGCCAACTTGGCTCTATTTTCTAGCTGACAATGTTGACAGTTGAATTGTTATGAACACACCCTTCTGTCTCCATCTGTCTGAACAGCATGCTATTCTGTCCACTCTGTTCAGATGTTGAAATCAAGTGTGTTCAGTATTTCTCAGAATGACATTGGTGTATTGGTGTTTTATTGCACATTTATAAAACACAGACATGACAGCTAGTATAAAAGTCTTTGGTTAAAACACTGCTAGCGGTACGTGGTACAGCAATCCCGTTGCTACTCCGGTTTTAGTAGTGTCTGCTCTGTGTGCAGTTTGAGGAGTTGAGACATACAAAGGGTATCGGTAGAGAAGTGAACTTCTCTTCTTTGACAATAAAATAAAGTCTCTGTATTTCGGTGACCTCAGATGCAAAAAATTGAGTTGAAACCGCTTGTCAGAGAGGAAGAAGGAATCTCTCATCTTTGTTGTTGTGAGTGGCAGGGGGAGGGGCTTTGTGTGTGTGTGTGTGTCTGTATGTGTGTGTGAGTGTGTGTGTGTGTGTGTGTGTGTGTGTGTGTGTGTGTGTGTGTGTGTGTGTGTGTGTGTGAGTGAGTGAATGGGAAAGTGCACACAGCACAGAAGGGAGCGAAGGAGGCGAGACCAAAAAGACTACATGAAAACAACATTGTGATCCAGGCATGTGGAATATCATGCAGCCCTACTGTGGAGGTGGCTTACAACTTTTGAAGATACAATGGGTCATTAGACTTATGTAAATATGTTTGTTGCCTGGCAACAGCCTGCTTGGCGACAGAGTGTGTGCGTGGGCATACGTGTGTGTGTGTAAAGGAGGTAGAATGCCACAAAGTTGGCACCAGACTGTAGTATTAATTGAATGGACTTAATGCCATCATCAACATTCCTTTGAATGTTATCAGCCAATTTGATAAATATGTTACCTGGTTGTTAGGTCAATGTCTGGGTTAGCACCTGCACGTTAGCTCAGCGTCTGGACAAGCAGTTGAGTTACCTCAGTTGACTGCATGGTGACACAGGGCCAAGTCCTGAGGCTCAGCTCCAGATGGTTATTTGGACAGAGAACGGCTTCGACTGCATCCATCCGTCCTCTCCCCAACATCATTCATACGTTATCGCTCTCACCAACTAGGATCCATCTGTGCTCACACACACCAATCCAGATCCATCAACTTGCTGTGCATATTGAGACAATGACAATCGTAACAGGACATGATGTATCTTCTTGGTCTGCATGGAACGTTTACGCTGCAACTTGGGTTCTCGATCAATAACAGCAACAAAAAATGCACATTTATTAAACGTTGTCAGCACTAATTATATTTAGAGTTATTGAGGGGTATTTAGTGATGTTCTGTGTATTTTAAGATGGGCTGGATGCCTGGTAGTCATTGTAGGCTCAACTTAAATTAGTCTACTATAGAGTTTCTTCTTAGTGGCTTTTGCAGGAGCTGCAGTGGGAATCCATGAGGGATTTTTAGGAAACCTCTCCTTTTCTCTTACAGTTCACCTCTCTCGCTCTCTCTCTCTTACAGTTCACCTCTCTCACTCTCTCTCTCTTACAGTTCACCTCTCTCACTCTCTCTCTCTTACAGTTCACCTCTCTCACTCTCTCTCTTACAGTTCACCTCTCTCACTCTCTCTCTCTTACAGTTCACCTCTCTCACTCTCTCTCTCTTACAGTTCACCTCTCTCACTCTCTCTCTCTTACAGTTCACCTCTCTCACTCTCTCTCTCTCTTACAGTTCACCTCTCTCACTCTCTCTCTCTTACAGTTCACCTCTCTCACTCTCTCTCGCTTACAGTTCACCTCTCTCACTCTCTCTCTCTTACAGTTCACCTCTCTCACTCTCTCTCTCTCTTACAGTTCACCTCTCTCACTCTCTCTCTCTTACAGTTCACCTCTCTCACTCTCTCTCTTACAGTTCACCTCTCTCACTCACATCTCTCTCACTGCAGAAGACACATTTCAGTTGTTGTGCAACTGAGGTATCCACTCCACCTCCCCTTTCTCTATAGACACCTAGAGCCTTCTACAGAGCCCTCTCTAGCCCTGCTGTCCCCCACTATAGACACCTAGAGTCTTCTACAGAGCCCTCTCTAGCCCTGCTGTCCCCCACTATAGACACCTAGAGCCTTCTACAGAGCCCTCTCTAGCCCTGCTGTCCCCCACTATAGACACCTAGAGCCTTCTACAGAGCCCTCTCTAGCCCTGCTGTCCTCCACTATAGACACCGAGAGCCTTCTACAGAGCCCTCTCTAGCCCTGCTGTCCCCCACTATAGACACGTAGAGCCTTCTACAGAGCCCTCTCTAGCCCTGCTGTCCCCCACTATAGACACCTAGAGTCTTCTACAGAGCCCTCTCTAGCCCTGCTGTCCCCCACTATAGACACCTAGAGCCTTCTACAGAGCCCTCTCTAGCCCTGCTGTCCCCCACTAAAGACACCGAGAGTCTTCTACAGAGCCCTCTCTAGCCCTGCTGTCCCCACTATAGACACCTAGAGCCTTCTACAGAGCCCTCTCTAGCCCTGCTGTCCCCCACTATAGACACCTAGAGCCTTTCGTTCGTTCATTCTTTCTTTCTTTCTTCTTCTCCCCTCCCCTCCATTGCTCCATAGTTCCAACTCTGAATATATCTGTCCCCCTTCACCCTGACGTGAAGGATTTGATTTATTTGTGTATTTGTGTGTTAAGCTGTTGAGGACACACTCGCTCTTGCGTGGAGATGTGTGTGTGTGTGTGTGTGTGTGTGTGTGTGTGTGTGTGTGTGTGTGTGTGTGTGTGAGAGAGACAGGCCTAGTGATTATCAGTGATTCCTTGACAAATGAGGTGTGTATGGTGCTCCCCAGCCCTTACATTGCTGTGTGCCCCTATCTGACCAACTCGACAGCTAGTTAAACACTCACCCATGTAGATCGGAGGACGCCAGTGTTTTCAAGGACTTATCCTGAGCAGTTTGTCCAAGTTGTTCTGGAAACATCCTGGCAGGTTATCGCCCTTTAACTCTTAACCTTTCTAAAAGTATGAATACAGTCTGCACGCCAGTTATTCTCTCCAAATGAGTTCCCAATACTAGCACTCATTTCAGTAACGCACTTCCCCTCTGTTTATTTAATGGGATACATTATCACCTCCTTATCATGGGTCTTACAGCATCTGTGTACTGCAGCTAGTGGAACTACTTCTTACGTTCCTAGAGGGGTTAAATGCGGAAGACACATTTCAGTTGAAGACATTCAGTCGTACAGCTGACGAGGTATCCCCCTGTCCAGGCTAACATTGCTGTAGCCTTCCTGTACAGTTTCTCTAACGATGGCTCAAGGTTCTCTAACGTTGCACTAACATTCCTGTCCAGTCTCTCTGTTTCACCCCATAGGTTTATCCAGGCTAATGTTGCCGCAACGTTCCTCTCCACTCTAACGTTCCCTCAACATCCCCCCCAAGGTTCATCAATGAGACAGAGCAGAACATGGGTTCACCGGGCAGGCAAGCAGTGCCAGCTCCGGACCTTCCTGACCTACTACATCAACGACCTGTTCCTGCACCAGGTCAGAACAGAGATCAACAAGGAGATCCGGGCCGTCAGCAAGACCGCAGACCCACTGAAAGTCCTGGCTAGTGCCGATACTATGAAGGTCCTGGCGGTGCAGAGGCCCCTGCTGCAGGTGAGGGGGGCCGGGAACACATACTCGCAGGACACACACACACACACTCGCAGGACACACACACACACTCGTAGGACGGACACACACACACTCGCAGGACGTACACACACACACTTGTAGGACGGACACACACACACTCGCAGGACGGACACACACACACTCGCAGGACGGACACACACACACTCGCAGGACGGACACACACACACTCGCAGGACGGACACACACACACTCGCAGGACGGACACACACACTCGCAGGACGGACACACACACACTCGCAGGACGGACACACACACACTCGCAGGACGGACACACACACACTCGCAGGCGGACACACACACACTCGCAGGTCGGACACACACACTCGCAGGACGGACACACACACACTCGCAGGACGGACACATACACACTCGCAGTACGGACACACACACACTCGCAGTACGGACACACACACACTCGCAGGACGGACACACACACACTCGCAGGACGGACACACCCACACTCGCAGGACGGACACACCCACACTCGCAGGACGGACACACACACACTCGCAGGACGGACACACACACACTCGCAGGACGGACACACACACACGCTGGACACGCATATTCACAATACATAATATGATATGGTAAACATGGAAATCATACAACTGTCTGTGTGGACATATTTATACAGACACGTATGCTTACTTACTTCTGCTCATACTTTGTTTCCTGTTCACAACCTGTTCACAACCTGTTCACAACCTGTTCAAAACCTATTCACAACCTGTTCCCAACCTATTCACAAGATCAACATTCTTCATTTATGTTATGGTGTACATTTCCATTTGAGTCATTTAGCAGACGTTCTTATACAGAGAGACTTACAGTTGGTGAATTCATCAGTTAGTATACGGCCAGGAAATAGTTTCCTTTGGACTTTGTGAGGTTTCCACAGCCACCTCGCTCCCTCTCTCTCGTTCCCTCTCTCGTTCTCGCTCTCTCTCGTTCCCTCTCTCATTCTCTCTCTCTCTCGTTCTCTCTCATTCTCTCTCTCTCTCGTTCTCTCTCATTCTCTCTCTCTCGTTCTCTCTCTCTCTCGCTCTCTCTCTCTCTCGTTCTCTCTCTCTCTCGTTCTCTCTCTCTCGTTCTCCCTCTCTCTCGTTCTCGCTTTCTCTCGTTCTCCCTCTCTCTCATTCTCCTCTCTCTCAATCTCTCTCTCGTTCTCTCTCATTCTCTCTCTCTCTCGTTCTCGCTCTCTCTCGTTCCCTCTGTCATTCTCTCTCTCTCTCGTTCTCTCTCTCTCTCGTTCTCGCTCTCTCTCATTCTCTCTCATTCTCGCTCTCTCTCGTTCTCTCTCGTTCTCTCTCTTGTTCTCTCTCTTGTTCTCTCTCTCGTTCTCTCTCTCATTCTCTCTCTCTCGTTCGCTCTCTCGTTCTCTCTCTCATTCTCGCTCTCTCTCGTTCTCGCTCTCTCTCGTTCTCTCTCTCATTCTCGCCCTCTCTCGTTCTCTCTCTCATTCTCTCTCACTCTCTCTCGCTCTCTCTCGTTCTCTCTCTCTCATTCTCGCTCTCGTTCTCTCGCTCTCATTCTCGCTTTCTCTCGTTCTCTCTCTCTCGTTCTCTCATTCTCGCTCTCTCATTCTCTCTCACTCACATTTTTTACACACACACACACACACACACACACACACACACACACACACACACACACACACACACACACACACACACACACACACACAGATACTTGGCAGCCACCCACCTATCTCACAGAATCATAATTGTCTCTGAAACAGCATTTGATTCTCCCTGACCCCGTAGAAGCAGTTAATTGGTGGTTATAGAATATAGACACACACACACACCCCGGTACCCATTTCCTCCAGCACAGGAAGTGGGCCTATCATCTCCATGGATACCACTTACTGCTCATGCTCACCTAGCTCCTCCCCTATTAAAGATGAGATCGATCACTTCTCACAGCAATGTGTTCCCCAGATCAGATATGTAACAGTGGATGTTGTGCATCTGAAAGCTAGTCTCTGTGAATACTCTACAGTAGTGTATAAAGAATGAGTCTGCTCATACCGACACATTGACCGTCACCATAAATACCTACACTGTTGATTCTTCTTCTTCAGTGTCGACCTGCATGTTTAGGCTATAGCTATAGTGGCTGTGTTAATGTGTGTGTGTGTGTGTAGAATACAGAATACAGAGATGGTGAAGGGCCATCTAGAATACAGAGATGGTGAAGGGCCATCTAGAATACAGAGATGGCGAAGGGCCATCTAGAATACAGAGATGGCGAAGGGCCATCTAGAATACAGAGAAGGTGAAGGGCCATCTAGAATACAGAGATGGTGAAGGGCCATCTAGAATACAGAGATGGTGAAGGGCCATCTAGAATACAGAGATGGTGAAGGGCCATCTAGAATGCAGAGATGGTGAAGGGCCATCTAGAATACAGAGATGGTGAAGGGCCATCTAGAATACAGAGATGGTGAAGGGCCATCTAGAATACAGAGATGGTGAAGGGCCATCTAGAATACAGAGATGGTGAAGGGCCATCTAGAATACAGAGATGGTGAAGGGCCATCTAGAATACAGAGATGGTGAAGGGCCATCTAGAATACAGAGATGGTGAAGGGCCATCTAGAATACAGAGAAGGTGAAGTGTCATCTAGAATACAAAGATGTGTGTATCCACTCCAGAATGTGTATGTAGGTGTGTATTAAGACAGTGTGTGTGTCCACTCCAGAATGTGTATGTAGGTGTGTTTTAAGACAGTGTGTGTTTGCCTGTGTGTGTATACAATCCAGAATGTGTATGTAGGTGTGTTTTAAGACAGTGTGTGTTTGCCTGTGTGTGTATACAATCCAGAATGTGTATGTAGGTGTGTTTTAAGACAGTGTGTGTATCCACTCCAGAATGTGTATGTAGGTGTGTATTAAGACAGTGTGTATCCACTCCAGAATGTGTTTGTAGGTGTGTATTAAGACAGTGTGTGTATCCACTCCAGAATGTGTATGTAGGTGTGTATTAAGACAGTGTGTGTATCCACTCCAGAATGTGTATGTAGGTGTGTTTTAAGACAGTGTGTGTATCCACTCCAGAATGTGTATGTAGGTGTGTATTAAGACGGTGTGTGTATCCACTCCAGAATGTGTATGTAGGTGTGTATTAAGACAGTGTGTGTATCCACTCCAGAATGTGTATGTAGGTGTGTATTAAGACAGTGTGTGTATCCCCTCCAGAATGTGTATGTAGGTGTGTTTTAAGACAGTGTGTGTATCCACTCCAGAATGTGTATGTAGGTGTGTATTAAGACAGTGTGTGTATCCACTCCAGAATGTGTATGTAGGTGTGTATTAAGACAGTGTGTGTATCCACTCCAGAATGTGTATGTAGGTGTGTATTAAGACAGTGTGTGTCTGCCCCTCTGTCTTTGTTAACTCTCCATTCAGAGTGAGAGAACATTGACAGTTCATTACAGCTCCTGGCTCGGAGTTCACTGGCGTTTGTTTACGATTATGACTTTCTCCTTAACGAGGACTGCGGCATCTTGCTAATTACACTGCTAGGCTAATGAGCCTCTCTCCAGTTAGCGGGAGCTCCATAAAACGCTCCTTTTGTTTGGGGTTTTGGCTTTTTTAATTACGCCAATCAAAGAGGCCTGCCTGCTCCTTCCTCTACTGCCAGATACGCACATACAAGACCCAGGCCCTCGTGTGTGTGCATGCGTGCGAGAGAAGTCCAACCGATCCCCACTGTGTCCTGGCTGGTTGGTCTCAGTGTGACAGCGGGCCACTACTTTTAATTGGCTACTCCAGTCCTCAGTGCTCCCTGCTCACTCAAGATGGCAGGTGGCCTTATGGAGGAAAGAGACTGAAGGAGATGATACATGTCCAGAGGTGGACAGCTATAGAACAATACATCCTTCTGTATCAGGGTTTTAAAGGGAAGCTGCTGTAGGTTAAAGGAGCTGTTCCTGCCGTTTAGATCATCACATTCCTTGTACGTGTTGGGTCTTTCTCAGGGCTAATGTAGATGGGAAATGGTGCATGCCTGCTGTTTGGGGGGGGGGGTTGTGTGTCCATGCATTTGCACACACACAAGTGTGTTCCTACAGCAGGTGTTCTAAGAGTGGGGCCACACCACTGGCACTTGAACCAATGGGCTGAAGGGACAGAGAGACACATGTTGATACACTACATTAAACACACTCTCTTCCTTGGCTGCCATCACACAGGAAACGGCAGGGGACCCCATTTATAGGTGCACCTGCCATCCACTCCACCACATGTATGTACATGGGGTTAGGGGGAAGGCATTAGTGGACATACCTGGTGGACACACAGAGTGGGTTGCTGTGTTTTGGGCTTGGGGGGGAGATGTTGCTCTATCCAGACTCACATACAGCTGGGTAGCATTGTCATGGGGAGATGTACTGTACCCCCACACTGTAGTGTTAGCTGTTACCATATAGGACAACACACCCTGGGATATCACGGGACGCCGTGGTTAAATACAGGTCACTACTAGGCATTTACATCTTTACCTTTCTAGACTGTTTGATACTTTATCTAGAGACATGGGCTCTGATACCATACAGGAACGATACTTTATCTAGAGACATGGGCTCTGATACCATACAGGAACGATTCGTTATCTAGAGACATGGGCTCTGATACCATACAGGAACGATACGTTATCTAGAGACATGGGCTCTGATATCATACAGGAACGATACGTTATCTAGAGACATGGGCTCTGATACCATACAGGAACGATACGTTATCTAGAGACATGGGCTCTGATACCATACAGGAACGATACGTTATCTAGAGACATGGGCTCTGATACCATACAGGAACGATACGTTATCTAGAGACATGGGCTCTGATACCATACAGGAACGATACGTTATCTAGAGACATGGGCTCTGATACCATACAGGAACGATACGTTATCTAGAGACATGGGCTCTGATACCATACAGGAACGATACGTTATCTAGAGACATGGGCTCTGATACCATACAGGAACGATACGTTATCTAGAGACATGGGCTCTGATACCATACAGGAACGATACGTTATCTAGAGACATGGGCTCTGATACCATACAGGAACGATACGTTATCTAGAGACATGGGCTCTGATACCATACAGGAACGATACGTTATCTAGAGACATGGGCTCTGATACCATACAGGAACGATACGTTATCTAGAGACATGGGATCTGATACCATACAGGAACGATACGTTATCTAGAGACATGGGCTCTGATACCATACAGGAACGATACGTTATCTAGAGACATGGGCTCTGATACCATACAGGAACGATACGTTATCTAGAGACATGGGCTCTGATACCATACAGGAACGATACGTTATCTAGAGACATGGGCTCTGATACCATACAGGAACGATACGTTATCTAGAGACATGGGCTCTGATACCATACAGGAACGATACATTATCTAGAGACATGGGCTCTGATACCATACAGGAACGATACATTATCTAGAGACATGGGCTCTGATACCATACAGGAACGATACATTATCTAGAGACATGGGCTCTGATACCATACAGGAACGATACGTTATCTAGAGACATGGGCTCTGATACCATACAGGAACGATACGTTATCTAGAGACATGGGCTCTGATACCATACAGGAACGATACATTATCTAGAGACATGGGCTCTGATACCATACAGGAACGATACGTTATCTAGAGACATGGGCTCTGATACCATACAGGAACGATACATTTTAGTGTGTGAATGATATACAGTGCATTCAGAAAGTGTTCAGACCCCTTGACTTTCTCCACATTTTATGGGGCATTACAACCTTATTCTAAAATGGATTAAATAAATATCCTCAG
>NW_027011666.1:0-22819 GCF_036934945.1 Oncorhynchus masou masou | reverse complement strand
TCTCCTCATAGGTTTAGAGAAGTAAGAGGTTTGACTCCCAGGTCTCCTCTCCTTGTGGGTTTAGGACCCCGTTGGAATTGATTCCCCACGTGATGACTCTCTCAAAGCAACAGAAGCTGTTAAAATGCCGTTGGGAAAGCTGCATTTTTTGGGGGTAGGCCACGTCGATTTTCCAACAACTGCCAAAGGGAAGCTTCCAACAAAATATCAATTTTCCATAAACGGAAGGAAATTACAGCTGCTTTCTGGGACCCAAATATACTTGTTTATTTCTACCCACTTTTAACACACACTTTTTTTTAAATATTTTTTTAATTATAGTTGTTTCCACGTCATTTCTAAAAAAAGAAACGACCGTTGAACCGACGTGGAATAGACGTTGAATTAACGTCTGTGCCCAGTGGGTGTAGGCTCAATCATTCGGCTGCTGTAGCATTGCCTCCTCTGCCTCTTGTCCTTGTAGGACAGAGAGACTAATGACACACACATCACATAGACTACGGTAACCTACTCCTGTGTGTCACAGTATCCCCCCCACACACACCCAAATAACAACAACAATAACCGGAGGTAAAATGTTATCTGCTGCCTGACACGCCGAGGCGACGAGAGAGAGAGAGCAAACAGCAAAGAGCCAATTTGATTCCCCCCCCTTTATTCAACCGCATCACTGCTGCGCGACACCGAGATGCTGTGACATTTTCACCCGGTTATCGGTTTAATTACGGTTGTCATGGCAGCAGAGTGCTCGGTAAAAGGCTGCTAAAGGAGAAATCCTTTTTTTGGTTGTTGATGCAGCTCACAACACGACGACAGAATAAAAAACACACACAGAGAACAGGAAGAGAAGAGAGAGAGAGATTGGATGGTAAATTCGTAGCCTTCAAAACGATGTGTTACATTGTAAATGTATTTTTTGTCATGTTTTTTTTTCTTCTCCTATCAATCTCTATTGATTGATTAGATTAGATAGACTAAACAGTGAACAGGCAATTTGCTGCAGCGCGGATAGATAGACTCCGCATGCAGGACGACTACATGATAATCAGACAGACTGAAACATTGTTTAACTTCTCGGCTCCGCGCATCACATAGAAACAACAATGAATAACGGCACAGAGCCACGCATTTACAAAACACAACCCAAACCTGGCCGCAGAACAATATAACGCAAAGAAACCTCTTTCTCTTACCGAAACTTTTCTCCCCTTTCTGCATTTGTTGACCCTCGTCGGGAGCCCGAACCACCATGCAACAAGAGATCAGTCCGAACCCAGGATCCAAAATTCACCCGCTGGATGGATTATCTCTCTATGGCCAAGTGAGCAATCAGCCAGCTGTATGCACGCACGTTCCGTTTTCTCACCGAGGGTGGCTATCTTTTGTTATGTGTAACAATCCCACCTCGTCCGCGCGCACAAACACAGAATGGGAAAAAGGAGCGAGATAGAGAGAGAGAGAATCACGGGTCCGCTATCACCCAGCGCCACACGGTGATGTAAAACCGCGTTTGTCACAACAGTGCTCGACTATGAAATGAAATCGTCCAGGCAGCACACAGCACACAGTCGCAGGGTGCTTGGCGAGTGACAGGCAGCGAACAAAATGACAGCAGATGACAAAGGCATATGCTTCCCCCCTTCGCGGCGCCCTAATCTCCTAACATAAACCCATCGTGCTCTGCGTTCGTACTGCCAGTCTTCACCCCAGGGATCAGCAACTACATTCTGCCACAGGACGATGTTGTCTTGCGCGGATGATCAGGGAGCCGAAATATAATTACAAATCATTTGTAGACTGTAAAATGACCGCTAGAAAACCCAAAACAGATTAAATTATTTGTCAAAAAAATAAATAAATCAAACCTTACAATTGTATAGATCAGATATCTCTCTCTCTATTTTACATGAGAATAGTTTGGAACAGATTTACACAATTAAAATTACTTGGAGCTGATTTGCTAGTGTTTTTTTGTGTGTCTTTTATGTCCAACAGTTGTTTAGAAAAATGTGATGAGAGGGGGAAATAAAAATCACTAACCGGGCCAAATTCGCCTGCAGGCCGCCAGTTGGGGATCTCTGCTAAACCCTTTTTCAGCTGGGATGTAGTTTTTCAGTGCACATACAGAACCTCACAGTACTGAGTCTGAGGCTATTTCTGACCAGAATGACTAAGAGAATGCAGTGGCATCTATCCGACATATTTCATAAAGATTAATCAAATCAAATAAATCCCAAATGCCATTTTCTTTTTTTCACGTTGTTGACATTTCAGAATAATCGGTCCATATTACAACGGTCCTTCCATATGTCGATCTAAAAGAAAATCTAGATTATTTTTATTATCTTTTTAAAAAGGTAGACCACAATGGCCATCACCTAATTGGAAAGAAACACCTGAAAAAGGTGCCACGTCCCAAAAGCACACATCTGAAATCCACAACATGCTTTATAGTGATGAAATGTTACCAAAA
Source organism: Oncorhynchus masou masou (assembly GCF_036934945.1). Classification (NCBI taxonomy): domain Eukaryota; kingdom Metazoa; phylum Chordata; class Actinopteri; order Salmoniformes; family Salmonidae; genus Oncorhynchus; species Oncorhynchus masou. Next base: position 20,346 of record NW_027011666.1, on the reverse strand, counting down.
ACAAAGATCATCAAGGAACAAACAAGATGATAACAGGTCATTACCGGATAGAGGCAGATCGTAATTTAATTAGACTAGAACAATATCAATCAGCTGATGTCACAAAGTGCTGTACAGAAACCCCAGCCTAAAACCCCAAACAGAAAGCAATGCAGATGTAGAATCACGTTAAAATATAACTAAGAACAATGAAGAATCAGTAACTCACTTTCATCCGGGTGCGTCATCGACGGATATATATATATAATGTAAAAAGTGAATATAATCCAAATCTAATATGTTATTAAAATACTTCCACCTCAACTCACCTTTCTAAAAGCCCCAGTTACGCAGAACAAACGGCTAACTTCAGATCAGGCACCACCGTGCTTCAACACTCCAACTGTATATATATATATATATATATATATATCTCTCGTTTGCGTAAAGTTCACCAAACGGACGTGGCGACGCGACGGACTAGAGATTGGAGTGATGTTCAGCAGTCTTGAAATAATCAGGTCCTCATGGATCATCAGATCACGAACGAACCGAGAAGAGGCAGTTGGCTACAGACAACAAACAAACAAAACAAACAAAAAAAAGACTACAGGTGTTTGTCCACTGTATATCCGCTGCTTAGCGCCGAGCAGAGCTGCGTCGGTAGTCGAGGCTACATCAACTCCTCTCTGGCTGAGGGTCACTTCCCGCGCATCAGTGAGTGAGACTGAGAGAGGAGAAACAGTGAAGCGTTGCTTTATTATCTTCAAAGCCCCAATCCCTCACCACCACCAGAGACAATCACACAACGACAACGATAAGGTCATTCATTCACTTATTACCGACTACTCGCAGAGTAACACGGGGGGGGAGGACGGGACGCATGCGTGTGGGCGCGTGCTCCCCTCCCTCACTTTCCTCTCAAACATTATTTTAAAGCAGAGTAAAGGGGAGGCTTCTCCTCTCCCCCACACAGCGGAGTCCTGTTTTTACTGTATCTCTGTGACGTGTGATTATCTGTACAGTCCCCAGATTGTGAAACAATCACAGAAAACAGTCCACGCGGCCAACACTCCTTCGGAGATTATCACGCGTAGGAAATTACAGTATGAAATGAAATGGTGTATCAGCTCCTGCTCTCTTCTGACACTGAATGTGATTTATATCACAGCTAATGGAGTTGTAGGTTTAAACAGTATTTATAAACAAGCTATTTGTTAGTATTTATCATTATGCGTTATTGAAATCACCTCAATTGGTTCCACGCGTCCGTCGATGGTGAGGGGTGACGCTAGGTGAAGCCCGAGCAGAGCGATCACTATCCCATTTTTATAAACCGTGTGAATCAATCTCTGTCCATGTCAAGACATCCATACTAATTATATAGTATGTCCAATGCAATATGGCAGGTAGCCTAGTGGTTATTTTGGGCCAGTAACCGAGAGGGTGCTAGATTGGATCCCCCGAGCTGACAAGGTAAAAAATCTGTCATTCTGCCCCTGAACAAGGCAGTTAATTCACTGTTCCTAGGCCGTCATTATAAATAATAATTTGTTCTTAATTAACTGACTTGCCTAGTTATAAATAAAGGATCAAATAAATAGTGTGATATAGCAGACAGCCAGTGCACAAGAACAAGAGAGCTAAATTAAGATCTAAAGAAACGTTATCTAATGAGGAGGGTTTAGTTAATAATGTCTAACATACTAGATTATTCTCCTTTTCGCTATAATAAAGAACGTTACACACAGCCTCCAGACGAGGATTGATTGAAAAGTGGAAGTTCAAGTTCTCTTTAATAGAAATGACAGTTATAACGGGGGAAATGGTCATATCAGAGGCCACACCACATAGAAACTGAAAACACGGGAGAGGGAGGGAGAGAGAGGTGAAGAAATAGAGATAAAGACAGAGAAAGAGGAGAGAGACAGGTGGATGAAGAGAGAGAACAAGATCGAGAGAGAGAGGTCGAGGGAGAGAGAAAGAGAGATAGAGGGAGAGAAAGACTCACACAGAGAAAGAAAAAGGAGACAGAGAGACAGAGAAAGAGAGAGGGAGTGAGATACAGAGAAAGAGAGAGAGTAGAGGTAGAGAGAAAGAGAGAGAGAGAGGTAGAGGTAGAGAGAGAGACACACAGAGAGACAGAGAGGGAGAGGTAGAGAGAGACACACACAGAGAAAGAGAGAGGGAGAGGTAGGGAGAGAGACACACACAGAGAAGAGAGGGAGAGGTAGAGAGAGACACACACAGAGAAAGAGAGAGGGAGAGGTAGGGAGAGACACACACAGAGAGAGGGAGAGGTAGAGAGAGAGACACACAGAGAAAGAGAAATGGAGAGGGAGGTAGAGAGAGACACACACAGAGAAAGAGAAATGGAGAGGTAGGTAGAGAGAGAGACACACAGAGAGAGGGAGAGGTAGAGAGAGACACACAGAGAGAATGAGAGGGGGAGAGGTAGGGAGAGAGACACAGAGAGAAAGAGAGAGACACAGAGAGAAAGCGAGAGGGAGAGGTAGGGAGAGAGACACAGAGAGAAAGAGAGAGGAGAGGTAGGTAGAGAGAGAGACACACAGAGAGGGAGAGGTAGAGAGAGACACAGAGAGAATGAGAGGGGGAGAGGTAGGGAGAGAGACACAGAGAGAAAGAGAGAGACACAGAGAGAAAGCGAGAGGGAGAGGTAGGGAGAGAGACACAGAGAGAAAGAGAGAGGGAGAGGTAGAGAGAGACACACAGAGAGAAAGAGAGAGGGAGAGGTAGGGAGAGAGACACAGAGACAGAGAGAAAAGAGAGAGACACACAGAGACAGAGGTAGAGGTGGAAGAGAGACACACAGAGACAGAGGTAGAGAGTGGAAGAGAGAGACACACAGAGACAGAGGTAGAGAGTGGAAGAGAGACACAGAGACAGAGGTAGAGAGACAGGAAGAGAGAGACACACAGAGACAGAGGTAGAGAGACAGAGAAAGAGAGAGACACACAGAGACAGAGGTAGAGAGACAGAGAAAGAGAGAGACACACAGAGACAGAGGTAGAGAGACAGAGAAAGGGAGAGACACACAGAGACAGAGGTAGAGAGACAGAGAAAGAGAGAGACACACAGAGACAGAGGTAGAGAGACAGAGAAAGGGAGAGACACACAGAGACAGAGGTAGAGAGAGACAGAGAAAGGAGAGACACACAGAGACAGAGGTAGAGAGACAGACAGAAGAGAGAGAGAGGGAGAGACACACAGAGACAGAGGTAGAGAGACAGAGAAAGGGAGAGACACACAGAGACAGAGGTAGAGAGACAGAAAAGAGAGAGACACACAGAGACAGAGGTAGAGAGACAGAGAAAGGGAGAGACACACAGAGACAGAGGTAGAGAGACAGAGAAAGAGAGAGACACACAGAGACAGAGGTAGAGAGACAGAGAAAGGGAGAGACACACAGAGACAGAGGTAGAGAGACAGAGAAAGGGAGAGACACACAGAGACAGAGGTAGAGAGACAGAGAAAGGGAGAGACACACAGAGACAGAGGTAGAGAGAGAGAGACAGAGGTAGAGAGACAGAGAAAGGGAGAGACACACAGAGACAGAGGTAGAGAGAGAGAGACAGAGGTAGAGAGAGAGTGGAAGGGAGAGACACACAGAGACAGAGGTAGAGAGACAGAGAAAGGGAGAGACACAGAGACAGAGGTAGAGAGACAGAGAAAGGGAGAGAGACAGAGCTTAGAGAGAGAGGTAGGAGAGACACACAGAGACAGAGGTAGAGAGACAGAGAAAGGGAGAGACACAGAGACAGAGGTAGAGAGAGAGTGGAAGGGAGAGACACACAGAGACAGAGGTAGAGAGACAGAGAAAGGGAGAGACACAGAGACAGAGGTAGAGAGACAGAGAAAGGGAGAGACAGAGAGAGACAGACAGAGGTAGAGAGAGAGAAAGGGAGAGACACACAGAGACAGAGAAAGTAGAGAGACACAGAGACAGAGGTAGAGAGACAGAGAAAGGGAGAGACACACAGAGACAGAGGTAGAGAGACAGAGAAAGGGAGACACACAGAGGTAGAGAGACAGAGAGTAGAGAGACAGAGAAAGGAGAGAGACACACAGAGACAGAGGTAGAGAGAGAGAGAAGAGGAGAGACACACAGAGACAGAGGTAGAGAGACAGAGAAAGAGAGAGAGAGAGAGACAGAGACAGAGAAAGAGAGAGACAGAGACAGAGAAAGAAAGGAGAGACACAGAGACAGAGGTAGAGAGTAGAGAGAAGAGGAGAGACAACAGAGACAGAGGTAGAGAGACAGAGAAAGAGAGAGAGAGACAGAGAAAGAGAGAGACACAACAGAGACAGAGGTAGAGAAGTCAACATGCAGGGGCACGCCAGTCATGCTCAGTCTACAGTCTACTTCCCAAATGGCACCCTCTTCCCTATGGTGCACACTACCAGTGACCAGGGCCTGGGCCCTCGTAGTGGAACGGGCATAGGAGGCTGTTTGGGATGCACCCTAAAAGGCTGGTCGGTAATGAGACGGTCATAAAAACTCCTCAGTAGTTAAAGTGACGGGGATGCATTAAAACTGACAGGGTATTACCTGCCTATAATTACCTTTTGTCATGGATTGAATTATTTCAAAGCGGTCCTATCTTCATAATCAGCCAATTTAAAGCGAGTCGTTTTAGTCCATCCGTAAGAGGGTTGAAGGAAAAATATGAAGAGAGAGAGAGAGAGAGAAGAAAAAAAGAGAGAGAGAGTTGAGAGGGAGATAGATGGAGAGTGAGTGAGAGCGAGAAATATTGAGAGAGATGAAGAGAGAAAGAGAGAGAGACCGATGGAGAGAGAAGGAGAGAGAAAGAGAGAGACCAATGGAGAGAGAAAGAGAGAAAGAGAGGAGAGAGAAAGAGAGAGAGAAAGAGAGAGAGGTGGAGAGAGAAAGAGAGAGAGGTGGAGAGAGAAAGAGAGAGAGAGATGGAGAGAGAAAGAGAGAGGTGGAGAGGGAGATAGATGGAGAGTGGGAGTGAGAGAGAGAGAAATATTGAGAGATACGGAGAGAGAAAGAGAGAGACAGAGATGAAGACAGAACACAACCACCTATTGCTCTCATTGTAGCCTTTACACGTCCCCACCTCCACTCCTTCATCCGCTGCATAATCACGTCAATTATTCGCTCAGAATATCAAGGAATATGATGAGAGACAAAATGGCATCACATATACAAAGAAGAGATCTTGACAGACGTTACATTGTTATGGGATGACAGGGGGTTATGTGGGAAAGTAGCCCCTAATCCGGAGGAAAACGGTGTCGCGCCAAATCTCTCTGCCGAGACACATCTTTACAAAACGGACATCATCGACTCGAATAACAGCGTGTTATTTCCCTAGCCTCCACAAACCCATCTCTCTCTCTCTCACTCTCTCTCTCTCTCTCTCTCTCTCTCTCTCTCTCTCTCTCTCTCTCTCTCTCCCTCTCTCTCTCTCTCTCTCTCTCTCTCTCTCTCTCTCTCTCTCTCTCCCTCTCCCTCTACACACACACACACACACACACACACACACACACACACACACACACACACACACACACACACACACACACACACACCTCCAGTGGTGAAATATAACGGCGGCAGCAGAGAGGCACGAAAGCCCACCCGTCCAACCGGGAAGCGTTACAGCAGCCTGGGATACAGATGCTCTTTCTGTCGGGACTGAATGAGGAGCACGATTACCGCGCTACGGAGAGGAAATCTTTTCACCGGGAGGATTAAAGTAAAACGATATTTTTCCCGGTGCTCTTACCATCAGCTTAACTGTCCTGTTAATATCCTACAAACCCATTGATTTCCAGCGACGGCATTAACTTAAGCCTTAACTCCAACCATCTCCACCTGCTGTATAAATCTGACATGCAGCAGTGACTACTGCCCCCCCAACCCAACAGCGTCACCACACCCCACCACACAACAGAAACCACCTACCTTCTTTCAGAGGGATGCTCATGCGTAAAAAAAATATTACCAGTCGAAGGTTGGCAGTTTAATCTCTTGCCTGTTTTCTGTTGAGTGTTACATTGAAAACAAACGTGTTCACTATTTGTATAGTCCTTTATACTTAGCCTGTTCTGTTAAAAAGGCTGAGTGCGTGAGTAAGAAGTAGCGCAAAAAAAACACTGTAGCCTACAAGGGAAAAAGTTGTCCTTGATGCTGCAAGTTGTTGGCACAATTGTAGCCAATAGCCGCCCCTCTTTTCACAGGCTTTCTGGATGAAAAAGCACCACCTGTCTCAACTCAACTCCCTCCCGCCTCTCCTCCTATCTCTGTCGTCCTCCTCTCTCTCTCTCTCTCTCTCTCTCTCTCTCTCTGTCGTCCTCCCTGGTCTCTCTCTCTCGTCGTCCTCCCTGTCTCTCTCTCTGTCGTCTTCCCTGGTCTCACTCTCTCTCCACGGTTCTTTCCTATTCTCCCTCTCTCTTCCTTCCCCTGATAGTTTCCTCCCTCTCTTCCTTTCCTTCTCCCTGATAGGTTCCTCCCTCTCTCTTCCTTTCCTTCCTCCCTGATAGTTTCTCCTCTCTCTCTTCCTTTCCTTCCTCCCCTGATAGTTTCCTTCCTCTCTTCCTTTCCTTCCTTCCCCTGATAGTTTCCTCCCTCTCTCTTCCTTCCTTCCTCCCCTGGTAGGTTTCCCTCTCTCTTCCTTTCCTTCCTCCCCTGATAGGTTCCTCCCTCTCTCTTCCTTTCCTTCCTCCCCTGGTAGTTTCTCCCTCCTTCCTTTCCTTCCTCCCCTGATAGTTTCTCCTCTCTTTCCTTTCCTTCTCCTGATAGTTTCCCCTCTCTCTTCCTTTCCTTCCTCCCTGATAGTTTCCTCCCTCTCTCTTCTTTCCTTCCCTGATAGTTTCTCCTCTCTCTTCCTTTCCTTCCTCCCCTGATAGTTTCCTCCCTCTCTCTTCCTTTCCTTCCTCCCCTGATAGTTTCCTCCTTCTTCCTTGATAGGTTCCTTCCTCCCCTTCCTCCCTGTAGTTTCTCCTCTCCTCTTCCTTTCCTGGTAAATTTCTTCCTCTTTTTCCTTTCCTTCCTTCCCTGGTAGTTTGAAAACAGGAGATGTGATCCGGCGCGCGTGTCTACCAGCTCTTATTGAAGCAGCTCGTGCCTCCTCTCTTCCCGCCTCTCGCTGGTCCCTAGTTAGCAACACAGTCCTCACAGCTCCCTCCCTCTCCTCCAAGAAGCTGACAGGCAGCACCGTCAGGGAAGGCTGCAGCCAGGCATCACATGTGCTGTGTGACCTCATTAAGCTCTGCACACAGATGTTCTCTTGCTGTAATTGATCTGCAGAGCGGGTTGAGAGGATGGTAACCTATTCCCCAGCCCCCAACTCCACCTCCTCCCTCCTCCTTTCCTCATCCTCCCATCCACTCGCTAGACTCAGAGTCCTCTGACAGTATTGACAGTTAGATGTACTAACCTTTGTAGTGAAGCCAGGCTTAGTAGTTCACTCACTCCCATTGACAGAGCTCGCTCTTATTTCTTTCCTCTCTCTCCCTCTGCTGAAATATCCTGGGAAAGAACCAGGGATAGAGACAGAGAGTGAGAGAGAGAGAGAGAGAGAGAGAGAGAGAGTGTGTGAGAGAGAGAGAGAGAGAGAGAGAGAGAGTGTGTGAGAGAGACAGAGAGAGAGAGAGAGGCACAGATGAAGAGAAGGGAGGAGAAAGGGAGAAAAAAACCCTCTAAGTTTGTGATTTTGATAAAAGGTTGATAATGTCTGTCAGGGGAGGATCTTTTTGTCTTTTATCTTTAATAATTCCTCTGATGGCAACTTTTAGGAACTGGAAAAGGAAATGAGGACAGAGAGGAGAGGGAAGGGGTGGTGCTTAGAGCCCAGAGAGGAGGACAGAGAGGAGAGGGAAGGGGTGGTGCTTGGAGCCCAGAGAGGAGGACGGAGGAGGTGAAGTGAGTGGAGCCCAGAGAGGAGGACAGAGAGGAGAGGGAAGGGGTGGTGCTTAGAGCCCAGAGAGGAGGACAGAGAGGAGAGGGTAGGGGTGGTGCTTAGAGCCCAGAGAGGAGGACAGAGAGGATAGGGAAGGGGTGGTGCTTGGAGCCCAGAGAGGAGAGGGAAGGGGTGGTGCTTGGAGCCCAGAGAGGAGGACAGAGAGGAGAGTGAAGGGGTGGTGCTTGGAGCCCAGAGAGGAGGACAGAGAGGAGAGGGAAGGGGTGGTGCTTGGAGCCCAGAGAGGAGGACAGAGAGGAGAGGGAAGGGGTTGTGCATAGAGCCCAGAGAGGAGAGGGAAGGGGTTGTGCTTGGAGCCCAGAGAGGAGGACAGAGAGGAGAGGGAAGGGGTTGTGCTTGGAGCCCAGAGAGGAGGACAGAGAGGAGAGGGAAGGGGTTGTGCATAGAGCCCAGAGAGGAGGACAGAGAGGAGTGATGGCGGTGAAGCGTCTTTTATAATGCCAATCAGAGCCACTCCTAGGCGTGTCCCAAATGACAGCCTGTTCCCTTTTAGTGCACTACTTTTGACCAAGACCCAGAGAGGACATATGGTGCCGTTTGGAATGAAGCCCTGTCACGAGGCTAATAAACCTCCATGCTACAACCAAAAAGCACTCTGAGAAAGCACTGTGGGAGATGGTAATGTCACACTTTCTTCAGCACTTTAAAGAGGACGCATTTATTCCAATGTCATAAAGTATCTAGGATGGGGTGGTGGTTCAGCCCAGATATATCTTCTTCTCTAAACGGACTATGTTGGGTGGTTCAGCCCAGTTATTCTTCTTCTTCTCTAAACGGACTATGTTGGGTGGTTCAGTCCAGATATATTCTTCTTCTTCTCTAAACGGACTATGTTGGGTGGTTCAGTCCAGTTATATCTTCTTCTTCTTCTCTAAACGGACTATGTTGGGTGGTTCAGTCCAGATATATCTTCTTCTTCTTCTCTAAACGGACCATGTTGGGTGGTTCAGTCCAGTTATATCTTCTTCTTCTTCTCTAAACGGACCATGTTGGGTGGTTCAGCCCAGATATATCTTCTTCTTCTCTAAACGGACTATGTTGGGTGGTTCAGTCCAGTTATATCTTCTTCTTCTCTAAACGGGCTTTTTATTTAACCAGGCAAGTCAGTTAAGAACAAATTCTTATTTTCAATGACGGCCTGGGAACAGTGGGTTAACTGCCTGTTCAGGGACAGAACTACAGATTTTACCTTGTCAGCTCGAGGATTTGATCTAGCAACCTTCCGGTTACTAGTCCAACAGTCTAAACACTAGGCTACCTGCTGCCCCAGGTTGGGTGGTTGAGTCCAGTTATATCTTCTTCTTCTCTAAACAGACCATGTTGTTTGGTTCAGTTAATTAATTTCTTCTTCTTCTCTAAACGGACCATGTTGTTTGGTTCAGTTCATTAATTTCTTCTTCTTCTCTAAACGGACCATGTTGGGTGAATCAATGTCTTCCAGTGTCTGTATTCTATCACAATCAAAGACCTGCCACACACAGTGAGCCTGACTGTCTGTCTTGTTGGAGGAGGACTCAGAATGGCATCGTATCTTCACTCGACTGTTGAAGCTTGTGACGGCAGCAATTTAAACAATTCCGTTATAGATTTCACAGGGATATATCTATATATAAGCTGCCATGATGAATATATACAGTATATATACAGTGTAGTACCGGGGTAATATCTATATAAACTGCAGTTTTGAATATATACAGTATAATACAGTGTAGTACAGGGGTGTACATAGTGGGTGTACATAGTGGGTGTACATAGTGGGTGTACATAGTGGGTGTGCATAGAGGGTGTACATAGTGGGTGTGCATAGTGGGTGTACATAGTGGGTGTACATAGTGGGTGTGCATAGTAGGTGTACATAGTGGGTGTACATAGTGGGTGTACATAGTGGGTGTACATAGTGGGTGTACATAGTGGGTGTACATAGTGGGTGTGCATAGTGGGTGTGCATAGTAGGTGTACATAGTGGGTGTGCATAGTGGGTGTACATAGTGGGTGTACATAGTGGGTGTGCATAGTGGGTGTGCATAGTAGGTGTACATAGTGGGTGTACATAGTGGGTGTGCATAGTGGGTGTACATAGTAGGTGTACATAGTGGGTGTACATAGTGGGTGTGCATAGTGGGTGTACATAGTGGGTGTGCATAGTGAGTGTACATAGTGGGTGTACATAGTGGGTGTACATAGTGGGTGTACATAGTGGGTGTACATAGTGGGTGTACATAGTGGGTGTGCATAGTAGGTGTACATAGTGGGTGTACATAGTGGGTGTGCATAGTAGGTGTACATAGTGGGTGTACATAGTGGGTGTACATAGTGGGTGTGCATAGTAGGTGTACATAGTGGGTGTGCATAGTGAGTGTACATAGTGGGTGTACATAGTGGGTGTACATAGTGGGTGTACATAGTAGGTGTACATAGTGGGTGTGCATAGTGAGTGTACATAGTGGGTGTACATAGTGGGTGTACATAGTGGGTGTACATAGTGGGTGTACATAGTGGGTGTACATAGTGGGTGTACATAGTGCAACAGCAGTGTTGTGTAGTTGTCAGTAAACAGGTCAGCGATGGCTCCATTACAGTGTCTTCATCCCTCTGTTAGTCTGCATGTGTCTGTAAGGGTAGTCTATGTGTTTGTTTTCTAGATGTAGGATTCATTGGCCTCAGAGCTGCTAATGAGCCCCATCATCTCCTCCATTACTGCCTCAGAGCTGCTGAGTCCCACCAGCTCCTCCATTACTGTCTCAGAGCTGCTAATGAGTCCCAGCATCTCCTCCATTACTGCGTCAGAGCTGCTAATGAGTCCCACCATCTCCTCCATTACTGCCTCAGAGCTGCTAATGAGTCCCACCATCTCCTCCATTACTGCCTCAGAGCTGCTAATGAGTCCCACCATCTCCTCCATTACTGTCTCAGAGCTACTACTGAGTCCCACCATCTCCTCCATTACTGTCTCAGAGCTGCTGAGTCCCACCATCTCCATTACTGTCTCAGAGCTGCTAATGAGTCCCACCATCTCCTCCATTACTGTCTCAGAGCTGCTAATGAGTCCCACCATCTCCTCCATTACTGTCTCAGAGCTGCTACTGAGTCCCTCCATCTCCTCCATTACTGTCTCAGAGCTGCTAATGAGTCCCACCATCTCCTCCATTACTGCCTCAGAGCTGCTAATGAGTCCCACCATCTCCTCCATTACTGTCTCAGAGCTGCTAATGAGTCCCACCATCTCCTCCATTACTGTCTCAGAGCTGCTAATGAGTCCCACCATCTCCTCCATTACTGTCTCTGAGCTGCTAATGAGTCCCACCATCTCCTCCATTACTGTCTCAGAGCTGCTGAGTCCCACCATCTCCATTACTGTCTCAGAGCTGCTAATGAGTCCCACCATCTCCTCCATTACTGTCTCAGAGCTGCTAATGAGTCCCACCATCTCCTCCATTACTGTCTCAGAGCTGCTATGAGTCCCACCATCTCCTCCATTACTGTCTCAGAGCTGCTAATGAGTCCCACCATCTCCTCCATTACTGTCTCAGAGCTGCTAATGAGTCCCACCATCTCCTCCATTACTGTCTCAGAGCTGCTGAGTCCCACCATCTCCTCCATTACTGTCTCAGAGCTGCTAATGAGTCCCACCATCTCCTCCATTACTGTCTCAGAGCTGCTAATGAGTCCCACCATCTCCTCCATTACTGTCTCAGAGCTGATAAATGAATCCCACCATCTCCTCCATTACTGCCTCAGAGCTGCTAATGAGTCCCACCATCTCCTCCATTACTGCCTCAGAGCTGCTAATGAGTCCCACCATCTCCTCCATTACTGTCTCAGAGCTGCTAATGAGTCCCACCATCTCCTCCATTACTGTCTCAGAGCTGCTAATGAGTCCCACCATCTCCTCCATTACTGTCTCAGAGCTGCTAATGAGTCCCACCATCTCCTCCATTACTGTCTCAGAGCTGCTACTGAGTCCCACCATCTCCTCCATTACTGTCTCAGAGCTGCTAATGAGTCCCACCATCTCCTCCATTACTGTCTCAGAGCTGCTAATGAGTCCCACCATCTCCTCCATTACTGCCTCAGAGCTGCTAATGAGTCCCACCATCTCCTCCATTACTGTCTCAGAGCTGCTAATGAGTCCCACCATCTCCTCCATTACTGTCTCAGAGCTGCTAATGAGTCCCACCATCTCCTCCATTACTGTCTCAGAGCTGCTAATGAGTCCCACCATCTCCTCCATTACTGTCTCAGAGCTGCTGAGTCCCACCATCTCCATTACTGTCTCAGAGCTGCTAATGAGTCCCACCATCTCCTCCATTACTGTCTCAGAGCTGCTAATGAGTCCCACCATCTCCTCCATTACTGTCTCAGAGCTGCTAGAGTCCCCACCATCTCCTCCTTCCCTTCCCAGAGCTGCTAATGAGTCCCACCATCTCCTCCATTACTGTCTCAGAGCTGCTACTGAATCCATCATCTCTCCATTACTGTCTCAGAGCTGCTGAGTCCTTACCATCTCCTCCATTACTGTCTCAGGAGCTGCCAAGAGTCCCATTCATTCCTCTGGTTTACTGTCTCCTGAGCTGAAGCAATGAGCCTCACCATCTCCTCTTGGTTTACTGTCTCTAGAGCCATGAAGAGCCCCAGCCATCTCCTCTTCCATTACTGTCTCAGAGCTACTGAACCCATCATTCTGGTTTACTAAGTCTCCTGAGCTTGAGACTTTGAATCCTAATGTCTTCCATTACTGTTCCCAGAGCTACACGAGCCACAACCATCTCTCTTCCCATTACTGTCTCAGAAGCTGTTAGCTTAACCACCATCTCCTCCAGCATTACTGTCTCAGCCACACAGAGTCCTTGGCATCTACCTTCCATTGCCTCAGAGCTGCTAATGAGCCCATCATCTCCTCCATTACTGTCTCAGAGCTGCTAATGAGTCCCACCATCTCCTCCATTACTGTCTCAGAGCTGCTAATGAGCCCCACCATCTCCTCCATTACTGTCTCAGAGCTGCTACTGAATCCCATCATCTCCTCCATTACTGTCTCAGAGCTGCTAATGAATCCCACCATCTCCTCCATTACTGTCTCAGAGCTGCTAATGAGCCACACCATCTCCTCCATTACTGTCTCAGAGCTGCTAATGAATCCCACCATCTCCTCCATTACTGTCTCAGAGCTGCTAATGAGTCCCACCATCTCCTCCATTACTGCCTCAGAGCTGCTAATGAGTCCCACCATCTCCTCCATTACTGTCTCAGAGCTGCTAATGAGTCCCACCATCTCCATTACTGTCTCAGAGCTGCTGAGTCCCACCATCTCCTCCATTACTGTCTCAGAGCTGCTGCTGAGTCCCACCATCTCCTCCATTACTGCAGATTTTTTTATGAGAGTCATGTGTTCCACTTTACAGCTCCTTTCACTATGACTCCAGCAGGTATCTCCTCACTACTTTCTATGGCTGCAGGGGCAGTATTGAATTGTATTGTATTGTATTGTATTGTATTGTATTGTATTGTATTGTACAGTATTGTATTGTATTGTATTGTATTGTATTGTATTGTATTGTACAGTATTGTATTGTATTGTATTGTACAGTATTGTATTGTATTGTATTGTACAGTATTGTATTGTATTGTACAGTATTGTATTGTATTGTACAGTATTGTATTGTATTGTATTGTATTGTATTGTACAGTATTGTATTGTACAGTATTGTATTGTATTGTATTGTACAGTATTGTATTGTATTGTACAGTATTGTATTGTATTGTATTGTATTGTATTGTACAGTATTGTATTGTATTGTATTGTATTGTACAGTATTGTATTGTATTGTACAGTATTGTATTGTATTGTACAGTATTGTATTGTATTGTACAGTATTGTATTGTACAGTATTGTATTGTATTGTATTGTATTGTATTGTATTGTATTGTATTGTATGTACAGTATTGTATTGTATTGTATTGTACAGTATTGTATTGTATTGTATTGTATTGTACAGTATTGTATTGTATTGTATTGTACAGTATTGTATTGTATTGTATTGTATTGTACAGTATTGAGTAACTTGAATGAAAAGGTGCCCATTGTAAACAGCCAGCTCCTCAGTCTCAGTTGCTAATATATGCATATTATTATTATTGGATAGAAAACACTCTGAAGTTTCTAAAACTGTTTGAATTATGTATTTGAGTATAACAGAACTCATATTGCTGGCAAAAACCAGAGAAATTCCACTTCCTGTTTGTATTTCTTTCTGGGGGTGGCAGATTTTCAACCAAGCTCTCATTGAAATTACAGAGAGATATGGATGAGTTTTCACTTCCTACACCTTCCACTAGATGTCAGCAGTCAATAGAACTTTGTCTGATGACTCTAATGTGAAGGGGGGGTCGAATGAGACAGGAAATAGTCACCTCTGCCACGAGTTGACCATGCTTTCACCAGGCGCGTTCACAGGGGAATGACCTGCGTTCCATCGCTCATCTGAAGTCATTCTAATTCTCCGGTTGGAACGTTATTCAAGATATATGTAAACAACATTCTAAAGATTGATTCAGTACATCGTTTGACATGTTTCTACTGACTGTTACGGAACTTTTGGACATTTCGTCACGTTATAGTGGACGCGCTTTGTGACTTTGGAATTGTTTACCAAACACGCTAACCCAAGTAGCTAATTGGACATATATAATGGACATTTTTGAACAAATCAAGTATTTATTGTGGACCTGGGATTCCTAGGACTGCATTCTGAGGAAGTTCTTCAAAGGTAAGGAAACATTTATCATGTATTTTCTGGTTTGTGTTGATTCCAACATGGAGGCTAATTTGGCTACTGTTTTGAGCTCCGTCTCAGATTATTGCATGGGTTGCTTTTTCCATGAAATTTTTTGAAATCTGACACAGTGGTTGCATTAAGGAGAGGTATATCTATAATTCCACATGTATAACCTTATTATCATCTACATTTTTGATGAGTATTTCTGTTGAAACGATGTGGCTATGCAAAATCACTTGATGTTTTTGGAACTAGTGAATCTAATAAGCCAATGTAAACTCAGATTTTATTATATAAATATTAATAATAATATCATATTTATATAAATATTATATAAATATGAACTTATCAAACAAAACATGCATGTATTGTGTAACATGAAGTCCTATGAGTGTCATCTGATGAAGATAATTCAAGGTAAGTGATTCATTTTATCTTTATTTATGCTTTTGTGAATGCTATATTTCACTGGAAAATAGCTGTGCTTATTGTGGTTTGGTGGAGACCTAACATAATTGTTGTAGTGCTTTTGCTGAAAAGCTGTTGAAATCGGACACTTTGGTGGAATTAACAACAAGATGAACATTAAAATGATATTAGTGACATGTATGTTTTAGTTATTGCTAATTATGAGATTTCTTTGGTTTGAATTTGGCGCCCTCTATTTTCACTGCTTGTTGTCATATCGATCATGTTAGTGTACTGCAGCCAAAACACATTTTAAAGCAGCTCTTTCCTCTCCACTGAGATGTTCTGACATTGAAAGCAAGATCTTTCCTTCTACTGAGATGTTCTGACATTTAAAGCCAGCCATGATGTTCTCCGCTGTTATGTTTTCAGCCTCCCAGTCTCTTAGCCAGCCATTGTGTTTTCAGCCTCCCAGTCTCTTAGCCAGCCATTGTGTTTTTTCAGCCTCCCAGCCTCCCAGCCAGTCATTGTGTTATCCAGCCTCCCAGTCTCTTAGCCAGCCATTGTGTTAGCTCAGCCTCCCAGTCTCTCCAGCCAGTCATTGTGTTATCAGCCTCCCAGTCTTAGCCAGCCATTGTGTTTTCAGCCTCCCAGTCTCTCAGCCAGCTTTTGTGTTTTTTTTTCTTCCCAGTCTCTTAGCCAGCCATTGTGTTTTCAGCCTCCCAGTCTCTCAGCCAGTCATTGTGTTATCAGCCTCCCAGTCTCTTAGCCAGCCATTGTGTTTTCAGCCTCCCAGTCTCTCAGCCAGCCATTGTGTTTTCAGCCTCCCAGTCTCTCAGCCAGCCATTATGTTTTCAGCCTCCCAGCCTCCCAGCCAGTCATTGTGTTATCAGCCTCCCAGCCTCCCAGTCTCTTAGCCAACCATTGTGTTTTCAGCCTCCCAGTCTCTCGGCCAGCCATTGTGTTTTCAGCCTCCCAGTCTCTTAGCCAGCCATTGTGTTTTCAGCCTCCCAGTCTCTCGGCCAGCCATTGTGTTTTCAGCCTCCCAGTCTCTCGGCCAGCCATTGTGTTTTCAGCCTCCCAGTCTCTCAGCCAGCCATTGTGTTTTCAGCCTCCCAGTCTCTCAGCCAGCCATGATGTTTTCAGCCTCCCAGTCATTATGTTTTCAGCCTCCCAGTCTCTCAGCCAGCCATGATGTTTTCAGCCTCCCAGTCATTATGTTTTCAGCCTCCCAGTCTCTCAGCCCGCCATTATGTTTTCCAGCCTCCCAGCCATTGTGTTTTCAGCCTCCCAGCCAGTCATTGTGTGTTCAGCCTCTCAGCCAGTCATTGTGTTTTCAGCCTCCCAGCCAGTCATTGTGTTTTCAGTCTCTCAGCCAGTCATTGTGTTTTCAGCCTCCCAGCCAGCCATTGTGTTTTCAACCTCCCAGTCTCTCAGCCAGCCATTGTGTTTTCAGCCTCCCAGTCTCTCAGCCAGCCATTGTGTTTTCAGCCTCCCAGTCTCTTAGCCAGCCATTGTGTTTTCAGCCTCCCAGTCTCTTAGCCAGCCATGATGTTTTCAGCCTCCCAGTCTCTCAGCCAGCCATTGTGTTTTCAGCCTCCCAGTCTCTTAGCCAGCCATTGTGTTTTCAGCCTCCCAGTCTCTTAGCCAGCCATTGTGTTTTCAGCCTCCCAGTCTCTCAGCCAGCCATTGTGTTTTCAGCCTCCCAGTCTCTTAGCCAGCCATTGTGTTTTCAGCCTCCCAGCCAGCCATTGTGTTTTCAGTCTCCCAGCCAGCCATGATGTTTTCAGCCTCCCAGTCATTATGTTTTCAGCCTCCCAGTCTCTTAGCCAGCCATTGTGTTTTCAACCTCCCAGTCTCTCAGCCAGCCATTGTGTTTTCAGCCTCCCAGTCTCTTAGCCAGCCATTGTGTTTTCAACCTCCCAGTCTCTCAGCCAGCCATTGTGTTTTCAGCCTCCCAGTCTCTCAGCCAGCCATTGTGTTTTCAGCCTCCCAGTCTCTCGGCCAGCCATTGTGTTTTCAGCCTCCCAGTCTCTCAGCCAGCCATTGTGTTTTCAGCCTCCCAGTCTCTCAGCCAACCATTGTGTTTTCAGCCTCCCAGCCAGCCATTGTGTTTTCAGCCTCCCAGTCTCTCAGCCAGCCATTGTGTTTTCAGCCTCCCAGTCTCTCAGCCAACCATTGTGTTTTCAGCCTCCCAGCCAGCCATTGTGTTTTCAGCCTCCCAGCCAGTCATTGTGTTTTCAGCCTCCCAGTCTCTCAGCCAGCCATGATGTTTTCAGCCTCCCAGTCATTATGTTTTCAGCCTCCCAGTCTCTTAGCCAGCCATTATGTTTTCAGCCTCCCAGTCATTATGTTTTCAGCCTCCCAGTCTCTTAGCCAGCCATTATGTTTTCAGCCTCCCAGTCATTATGTTTTCAGCCTCCCAGTCTCTTAGCCAGCCATTGTGTTATCAGCCTCCCAGCCAGTCATTGTGTTTTCAGCCTCCCAGCCAGTCATTGTGTGTTCAGTCTCCCAGCCAGTCATTGTGTTTTCAGTCTCTCAGCCAGTCATTGTGTTTTCAGCCTCCCAGCCAGCCATTGTGTTTTCAGCCTCCCAGCCAGCCATTGTGTTTTCAACCTCCCAGTCTCTCAGCCAGCCATTGTGTTTTCAACCTCCCAGTCTCCCAGCCAGCCATTGTGTTTTCAGCCTCCCAGCTGGCTAGGTTGTCTCCAGCCAATGCTGCTTTCAGTCCCTGGCCACATTGTGTTTTCTAGTCTCAGCCAGTCATTGTGTTTTCAGCCTCCCAGCTCCCCAGCCAGCCATGATACAGCCTCCCAGTCTCTCAGCCAGTCATTGTGTTTTCAGCCCCAGTCTCCCAGCCAGCCATTTTCGTCTTTTCAGGCCTCCCTAGTCTCTCAGCCAGCCATTGTGTTTTCAGCCTCCCAGTCTCTTAGCCAGCCATTGTGTTTTCAGCCTCTCTCTTAGCCAGCCATTGTGTTTTCAGCCTCCCAGTCTCTCAGCCAGCCATTGTGTTTTCAGCCTCCCAGTCTCTTAGCCAGCCATTGTGTTTTCAGCCTCCCAGCCAGCCATTGTGTTTTCAGCTCCCAGTCTCCATGATGTTTTCAGCCTCCCAGTCATTATGTTTTCAGCCTCCAGTCTCTTAGCCAGCCATTGTGTTTTCAGCCCTCCCAGTCTCTCAGCCAGCCATTGTGTTTTCAGCCTCCCAGTCTCTTAGCCAGCCATTGTGTTTTCAACCTCCAGTCTCTCAGCCAGCCATTGTGTTTTCAGCCTCCCCAGTCTCTCAGCCAGCCATTGTGTTTTCAGCCTCCAGTCTCTCAGCCAGCCATTGTGTTTTCAGCCTCCCAGTCTCTCAGCCAGCCATTGTGTTTTCAGCCTCCCAGTCTCTCAGCCAACCATTGTGTTTTCAGCCTCCCAGCCAGCCATTGTGTTTTCAGCCTCCCAGCCAGTCAGCCATTGTGTTTTCAGCCTCCCAGTCTCTCAGCCAGCCATTGTGTTTTCAGCCTCCCAGCCCCAGCCATTGTGTTTTCAGCCTCCCAGCCAACCATTGTGTTTTCAGCCTCCCAGCCAACCATTGTGTTTTCAGCCTCCCAGCCAGCCATTGTGTTTTCAGCCTCCCAGCCAGCCATTGTGTTTTCAGCCTCCCAGTTCCTCCCAGCCAGCCATGATGTTTTCAGCCTCCCAGTCTCTCTAGCCAGCCATGATGTCTTTCAGCCTCCCCAGCCATGATGTTTTCAGCCTCCCAGCCAGTCATTGTGTTTTCAGCCTCCTTAGTCATTGTGTGTTCTCAGCCAGTCATTGTGTTTTCAGCCTCCCAGCCAGTCATTGCAGCCAACCATTGTGTTTTCAGCCTCCCAGTCTCTCAGCCAACCTTAAGCTAGCCCTCCAGCCCAGCCAGCTGATGTTTTCAGCCTCCCAGCCAGCCATTGTGTTTTCAGCCTCCCAGCCAGCCATTGTGTTTTCAGCCTCCCAGTCTCTCAGCCAGCCATGATGTTTTCAGCCTCCCAGTCTCTCAGCCAGCCATGATGTTTTCAGCCTCTCCAGTCTCTCAGCCAGCCATGATGTTTTCAGCCTCCCAGTCTCTCAGCCAGCCATGATGTTTTCAGCTCCCCAGTCTCTCAGCCAGCCATGATGTTTTCAGCCTCCCAGTCTCTCAGCCAGCCATTATGTTTTCAGCCTCCCCAGCCATTGTGTGTTCAGCCTCCCAGCCAGCCATTGTGTGTTCAGCCATAGTGTATCTTCCTTCATCTTAGCCAGCCTCCAGCTCTATAGCCCCCAGCTCCCCAGCTCCCTACTAGTAACCCCCCTCTGGGGAATAAGGCCAAAGACCAGGGGCCACTCAGTAATTGCTGCAGGTAGGTGACCTTCAAGTGTGTGTGTGTGTGTGGGGGGGGGGTCAGGGGAGGCGTCATGACAATTTATTTTCCTCTTCTCTTCCGCCGCCAGACCAATTGAGTCTTTTGGCAGAGAGAGGAAGCAGAGCTGGAACTAAGGAAGAGACTTACAGCTTTCTGAGGGTTGCGTCACAATTTGCACCCCATTCGCTATATAGTGCACTACTTCTGACCAAAACCCTGTGGGACCTATAAATGGAATAGGGTGCCATTTAGACAGACATTGAAATCCAGCTTCTCCCCTCCATGAAGTCTAATAGAATCACCTTTAGTAACAGACCATAAAGTCTTATAGAATCACCTTTAGTAACGGACCATAAAGTCTATAGAGAATCACCTTTAGTAACGGACCATAAAGTCTTATAGAATCACCTTTAGTAACGGACCATAAAGTCTAATAGAATCACCTTTAGTAACGGACCATAAAGTCTTATAGAATCACCTTTAGTAACAGACCATAAAGTCTTCTAGAATCACCTTTAGTAACGGACCATAAAGTCTAATAGAATCACCTTTAGTAACGGACCATAAAGTCTAATAGAATCACCTTTAGTAACGGACCATAAAGTCTTATAGAAACACCTTTAGTAACGGACTATAAAGTCTTATAGAATCACCTTTAGTAACGGACCATAAAGTCTTATAGAATCACCTTTAGTAACGGACCATAAAGTCTTATAGAATCACCTTTAGTAACGGACCATAAAGTCTTATAGAATCACCTTTAGTAACGGACCATAAAGTCTTATAGAATCACCTTTAGTAACGGACCATAAAGTCTTATAGAATCACCTTTAGTAACGGACCATAAAGTCTTATAGA
>NW_027011665.1:0-22819 GCF_036934945.1 Oncorhynchus masou masou | reverse complement strand
TGAACAACCGTGTTTAGTGTCGTTTCAGAAGAGCCAGCACACTGAACAACAAAGTGTTTAGTGTAGTTTCAGCAGAGCCAGCACAGGAACAACAAAGTGTTTAGTGTAGTTTGGCAGAGCCAGCACATGAACAACCGTGTTTAGTGTCATTTCGGCAGAGCCAGCACATGAACAACAAAGTGTTTAGTGTCGTTTCAGCAGAGCCAGCACATGAACAACAAAGTGTTCAGTGTCGTATCAGCAGAGCCAGCACATGAACAACAAAGTGTTTAGTGACGTTTCAGCAGAGCCAGCACACATGAACAACAGAAGTGTTTAGTGTAGTTTTGGCAGAGCAGCACATGAACAACAAAGTATTTAGTGTCGTTTCAGAAGAGCCAGCACATGAACAACAAAGTGTTTAGTGTCGTTTCAGCAAAGCCAGCACATGAACAACAAAGGGGTCAGTGTCGTTTCCCAGCAGAGCCAGCACATGAACAACAAAGTGTTCAGTGTCGTTTCAGCAGACCAGCACATGAACAACAAAGTGTTTAGTGTCGTTCAGAAGAGCCAGCACATGAACAACCGTGCTTAGTGTCGTTTTCAGAAGAGCCAACACATGAACAGCAAAGTGTTTCGTCGTGTCGTTTCAGCAGAGCCAGCACATGAACAACAAATTGTTTAGTATAGTTTTAGCAGAGCCAGCACATGAACAACCGTGTTTAGTGTCATTTTAGCAGAGCCAGCACATGAACAACAAAGTGTTTTGTGTCGTTTCCGCAGAGCCAGCACATGAAAAACAAAGTGTTCAGTGTCGTTTCATTAGAGCCAGCACATGAACAACAAAGTGTTCAGTGTCGTTTCAGCAGAGCCAGCACATGAACAACAAAGTGTTTAGTGTCGTTTCAGAAGAGCCAGCACATGAACAACCGTGCTTAGTGTCGTTTCAGAAGAGCCAGCACATGAACAACAAAGTGTTTCGTGTCGTTTCAGCAGAGCCAGCACATGAACAACAAAGTGTTTAGTGTTGTTTTCAGAACCAGCACATAAACAACAAAGTGTTTGGTGTCGTTTCAGCAGAGCCAGCACAGGAACAACCGTATTTAGTGTCGTTTCAGAAGGGCCAGCACATGAACAACAAAGTGTTTAGTGTCGTTTCAGCAGAGCCAGCACAGGAACAACAAAGTGTTTAGTGTAGTTTTGGCAGAGCCAGCACATGAACAACCGTGTTTAGTGTCGTTTCAGAAGAGCCAGCACATGAACAACAAAGTGTTTAGTGTAGTTTCAGCAGAGCCAGCACAGGAACAACAAAGTGTTTAGTGTAGTTTTGGCAGAGCCAGCACATGAACAACCGTGTTTAGTGTCATTTTTTCGGCAGAGCCAGCACATGAACAACAAAGTGTTTAGTGTCGTTTCAGCAGAGCCAGCACATGAACAACAAAGTGTTCAGTGTCGTTTCAACAGAGCCAGCACATGAACAACAAAGTGTTTAGTATCGTTTCAGCAAGAGCCAGCACATGAACAACAAAGTGTTTAGTGTCGTTTCAGCAGAGCCAGCACATGAACAGCAAAGTGTTTGAGTGTCGTTTCAGCAGAGCCAGCACAGGAACAACAAAGTGTTTAATGTTGTTTCCAGCAGAGCCAACACAAGCATTTCGCTACACTCGCATTAACATCTGCTAACCATGTGTATGTGACAAATACAATTTGATTTGATTTGAACAACAAAGTGTTTAGTGTTGTTTCAGAGAGCCAGCACATGAACAACAAAGTGTTTAGTGTCGTTTCAGCCAGCAGCACATGAACAACAAAGTGTTTAGTGTGGTTTTAGAAGAGCCAGCACATGAACAACAAAGTGTTTAGTGTTTGTTTCAGAAGAGCCAACACATGAACAACAAATTGTTTGTGTCGTTTCAGCAGAGCCAGCACATGAACAGCCGTGTTTAGTGTCGTTTTCAGAAGGGCCAGCACAAGAACAACAAAGTGTTTAGTATGTCGTTTCAGCAGAGCCAGCACATGAACAACCGTGTTTAGTGTCGTTTCAGAAGAGCCAGCACATGAACAACAAAGTGTTTAGTGTAGTTTCAGCAGAGCCAGCACAGGAACAACAAAGTGTTTAGTGTAGTTTTGGCAGAGCCAGCACATGAACAACAAAGTATTTAGTGTCGTTTCAGAAGAGCCAGCACATGAACAACAAAGTGTTTAGTGTCGTTTCAGCAGAGCCAGCACATGAACAACAAAGGGTTCAGTGTCGTTTCAGCAGAGCCAGCACATGAACAACAAAGTGTTCAGTGTCGTTTCAGCAGAGCCAGCACATGAACAACAAAGTGTTTAGTGTCGTTTCAGAAGAGCCAGCACATGAACAACCGTGCTTAGTGTCGTTTCAGAAGAGCCAGCACATGAACAACAAAGTGTTTCGTGTCGTTTCAGCAGAGCCAGCACATGAACAACAAATTGTTTAGTGTAGTTTTGGCAGAGCCAGCACATGAACAACCGTGTTTAGTGTCATTTCGGCAGAGCCAGCACATGAACAACAAAGTGTTTAGTGTCGTTTCAGCAGAGCCAGCACATGAACAACAAAGTGTTCAGTGTCGTTTCAGCAGAGCCAGCACATGAACAACAAAGTGTTCAGTGTCGTTTCAGCAGAGCCAGCACATGAACAACAAAGTGTTTAGTGTCGTTTCAGCAGAGCCAGCACATGAACAACAGTGTTTAGTGTCGTTTCAGAAGAGCCAGCACATGAACAACAAAGTGTTTCGTGTCGTTTCAGCAGAGCCAGCACATGAACAACCGTGTTTAGTGTTGTTTCAGAAGAGCCAGCACATGAACAACAAAGTGTTTAGTGTCGTTTCAGCAGAGCCAGCACATGAACAACAAAGTGTTTAGTGTCGTTTCAGCAGAGCCAGCACATGAACAACAGTGCTTAGTGTCGTTTCAGAAGAGCCAGCACATGAACAACAAAGTGTTTCGTGTCGTTTCAGCAGAGCCAGCACATGAACAACCGTGTTTAGTGTTGTTTCAGAAGAGCCAGCACATGAACAACAAAGTGTTTAGTGTCGTTTCAGCAGAGCCAGCACATGAACAACAAAGTGTTTAGTGTCGTTTCAGAAGGGCCAGCACATGAACAACAAAGTGTTTAGTGTCGTTTCAGCAGAGCCAGCACATGAACAACCGTGTTTAGTGTCGTTTCAGAAGAGCCAGCACATGAACAACAAAGTGTTTAGTGTAGTTTCAGCAGAGCCAGCACAGGAACAACAAAGTGTTTAGTGTAGTTTTGGCAGAGCCAGCACATGAACAACCGTGTTTAGTGTCATTTCGGCAGAGCCAGCACATGAACAACAAAGTGTTCAGTGTCGTATCAGCAGAGCCAGCACATGAACAACAAAGTGTTTAGTGACGTTTCAGCAGAGCCAGCACATGAACAACAAAGTGTTTAGTGTAGTTTTGGCAGAGCCAGCACATGAACAACAAAGTATTTAGTGTCGTTTCAGAAGAGCCAGCACATGAACAACAAAGTGTTTAGTGTCGTTTCAGCAGAGCCAGCACATGAACAACAAAGGGTTCAGTGTCGTTTCAGCAGAGCCAGCACATGAACAACAAAGTGTTCAGTGTCGTTTCAGCAGAGCCAGCACATGAACAACAAAGTGTTTAGTGTCGTTTCAGAAGAGCCAGCACATGAACAACCGTGCTTAGTGTCGTTTCAGAAGAGCCAGCACATGAACAGCAAAGTGTTTCGTCGTGTCGTTTCAGCAGAGCCAGCACATGAACAACAAATTGTTTAGTGTAGTTTTGGCAGAGCCAGCACATGAACAACCGTGTTTAGTGTCATTTCGGCAGAGCCAGCACATGAACAACAAATTGTTTAGTGTCGTTTCCGCAGAGCCAGCACATGAACAACAAAGTGTTCAGTGTCGTTTCAGCAGAGCCAGCACATGAACAACAAAGTGTTCAGTGTCGTTTCAGCAGAGCCAGCACATGAACAACAAAGTGTTTAGTTTCGTTTCAGAAGAGCCAGCACATGAACAACCGTGCTTAGTGTCGTTTCAGAAGAGCCAGCACATGAACAACAAAGTGTTTCGTGTCGTTTCAGCAGAGCCAGCACATGAACAACAAAGTGTTTAGTGTTGTTTCAGAAGAGCCAGCACATAAACAACAAAGTGTTTGGTGTCGTTTCAGCAGAGCCAGCACAGGAACAACCGTATTTAGTGTCGTTTCAGAAGGGCCAGCACATGAACAACAAAGTGTTTAGTGTCGTTTCAGCAGAGCCAGCAACAAAGTGTTTAAGTTTTGGCAGAGCCAACCAACAATGTTTAGTGTCGTTTCAGAAGAGCCAGCACATGAACAACAAAGTGTTTAGTGTAGTTTCAGCAGAGCCAGCACAGGAACAACAAAGTGTTTAGTGTAGTTTTGGCAGAGCCAGCACATGAACAACCGTGTTTAGTGTCATTTCGGCAGAGCCAGCACATGAACAACAAAGTGTTTAGTGTCGTTTCAGCAGAGCCAGCACATGAACAACAAAGTGTTCAGTGTCGTTTCATGAAGCCAGCACATGACAACAAAGTGTTTAGTGTCGTTTCAGAGCCAGCACATGAACAACAAAGTGTTTAGTGTCGTTTCATGAAGCCAGCACATGAACAGCAAGTGTTTAGTGTCGTTTCAGCAGAGCCAGCACAGGAACAACAAAGTGTTTAATGTTGTTTCAGCAGAGCCAGCACAAGCATTTCGCTACACTCGCATTAACATCTGCTAACCATGTGTATGTGACAAATACAATTTGTTTGATTTGAACAACAAAGTGTTTTAGTGTTGTTTCAGAAGAGCCAGCACATGAACAACAAAGTGTTTAGTGTCAGCAGAGCAGCACATGAACAACAAAGTGTTTAGTGTCGTTTAGAAGAGCCAGCACATGAACAACAAAGTGTTTAGTGTTGTTTCAGAAGAAACCAGCACATGAACAACAAATTGTTTAGTGTCGTTTCAGCAGAGCCAGCACATGAACAACCGTGTTTAGTGTCGTTTCAGAAGAGGCCAGCACAAGAACAACAAAGTGTTTAGTGTCGTTTCAGCAGAGCCAGCACATGAACAACAAAGTGTTTAGTGTCGTTTCAGAAGAGCCAACACATGAACAACAAAGTGTTTGAAGTTTCAGCAGAGCCAGCACAGGAACAACAAAGTGTTTAGTGTAGTTTGGCAGAGCCAGCACATGAACAACAAAGTATTTAGTGTCGTTTCAGAAGAGCCAGCACATGAACAACAAAGTGTTTAGTGTCGTTTCAGCAGAGCCAGCACATGAACAACAAAGGGTTCAGTGTCGTTTCAGCAGAGCCAGCACATGAACAACAAAGTGTTCAGTGTTTTTCAGTGTGAACAACAAAGTGTTTGTGCGTTTCAGAAGAGCCAGCACATGAACAACCGTGCGTCGTTTCAGAGCCAGCACATGAACAACAAAGTGTTTCGTGTCGTTTCAGCAGAGCCAGCACATGAACAACAAATTGTTTAGTGTAGTTTTGGCAGCCAGCACATGAACAACCGTGTTTAGTGTCATTTCAGCAGCATGAACAACAAAGTGTTTAGTGTCGTTTCAGCAGAGCCAGCACATGAACAACAAAGTGTTCAGTGTCGTTTCATTCAGCACATACAACAAAGTGTTCAGTGTCGTTTTTCAGCAAAGCCAGCATGAACAACAAAGTGTTTAGTGTCGTTTCAGAAGAGCCAGCACATGAACAACCGTGCTTAGTGTCGTTTCAGAAGAGCCAGCACATGAACAACAAAGTGTTTCGTGTCGTTTCAGCAGAGCCAGCACATGAACAACAAAGTGTTTAGTGTTGTTTCAGAAGAGCCAGCACATAAACAACAAAGTGTTTGGTGTCGTTTCAGCAGAGCCAGCACAGGAACAACCGTATTTAGTGTCGTTTCAGAAGGGCCAGCACATGAACAACAAAGTGTTTAGTGTCGTTTCAGCAGAGCCAGCACAGGAACAACAAAGTGTTTAGTGTAGTTTTGGCAGAGCCAGCACATGAACAACCGTGTTTAGTGTCGTTTCAGAAGAGCCAGCACATGAACAACAAAGTGTTTAGTGTAGTTTCAGCAGAGCCAGCACAGGAACAACAAAGTGTTTAGTGTAGTTTTGGCAGAGCCAGCACATGAACAACCGTGTTTAGTGTCATTTCGGCAGAGCCAGCACATGAACAACAAAGTGTTTAGTGTCGTTTCAGCAGAGCCAGCACATGAACAACAAAGTGTTCAGTGTCGTTTCAGCAGAGCCAGCACATGAACAACAAAGTGTTTAGTGTCGTTTCAGTGAACAACAAAGTGTTTAGTGTCGTTTCAGCAGAGCCAGCACATGAACAACAAAGTGTTTAGTGTCGTTTCAGCAGAGCCAGCACAGGAACAACAAAGTGTTTAATGTTGTTTCAGCAGAGCCACCACAAGCATTTCGCTACACTCGCATTAACATCTGCTAACCATGTGTATTTGACAAATACAATTTGATTGGATTTGAACAACAAAGTGTTTAGTGTTGTTTCAGAAGAGCCAGCACATGAACAACAAAGTATTTAGTGTCGTTTCAGCAGAGCCAGCACATGAACAACAAAGTGTTTAGTGTCGTTTAGAAGAGCCAGCACATGAAAAACAAAGTGTTTAGTGTTGTTTTGGAAGAGCCAGCACATGAACAACAAATTGTTCAGTGTCGTTTCAGCAGAGCCAGCACATGAACAACCGTGTTTAGTGTCGTTTCAGAAGGGCCAGCACAAGAACAACAAAGTGTTTAGTGTCGTTTCAGCAGAGCCAGCACATGAACAACCGTGTTTAGTGTCTTTTCAGAAGAGCCAGCACATGAACAACAAAGTGTTTAGTGTAGTTTCAGCAGAGCCAGCACAGGAACAACGAAGTGTTTAGTGTAGTTTTGGCAGAGCCAGCACATGAACAACAAAGTATTTAGTGTCGTTTCAGCAGAGCCAGCACATGAACAACAAAGTGTTTAGTGTCGTTTCAGCAGAGCCAGCACATGAACAACAAAGTGTTCAGTGTCGTTTCAGCAGAGCCAGCACATGAACAACAAAGTGTTCAGTGTCGTTTCAGCAGAGCCAGCACATGAACAACAAAGTGTTTAGTGTCGTTTCAGAAGAGTCAGCACATGAACAACCATGCTTAGTGTCATTTCAGAAGAGCCAGCACATGAACAACAAAGTGTTTCGTGTCGTTTCAGCAGAGCCAGCACATGAACAACAAATTGTTTAGTGTAGTTTTGGCAAACCAGCACATGAACAACAACCGTGTTTAGTGTCATTTCGGCAGAGCCAGCACATGAACAACAAAGTGTTTAGTGTCGTTTCAGCAGAGCCAGCACATGAACAACAAAGTGTTCAGTGTCGTTTCAGCAGAGCCAGCACATGAACAACAAAGTGTTCAGTGTCTTTTCAGCAGAGCCAGCACATGAACAACAAAGTGTTTAGTGTCGTTTCAGCAGAGCCAGCACATGAACAACAGTGTTTAGTGTCGTTTCAGAAGAGCCAGCACATGAACAACCGTGCTTAGTGTCGTTTCAGAAGAGCCAGCACATGAACAACAAAGTGTTTATTGTCGTTTCAGCAGAGCCAGCACATGAAAAACCGTGTTTAGTGTTGTTTCAGAAGAGCCAGCACATGAACAACAAATTGTTTAGTGTCGTTTCAGCAGAGCCAGCAAATGAACAACCGTGTTTAGTGTCGTTTCAGAAGGGCCAGCACATGAACAACAAAGTGTTTAGTGTCGTTTCAGCAGAGCCAGCACAGGAACAACAAAGTGTTTAGTGTCGTTTCAGAGAAGGGCCAGCACATGAACAACAAAGTGTTTAGTGTCGTTTCAGCAGAGCCAGCCCATGAACAAAGGTTTAGTGTCGTTTCAGAAGAGCCAGCACATGAACAACAAAGTGTTTGAGTGTAGTTTCAGCAGAGCCAGCACAGGAACAACAAAGTGTTTAGTGTAGTTTTTGGCAGAGCCAGCACATGAACAACCGTGTTTAGTGTCATTTCGGCAGAGCCAGCATGAACAACAAAGTGTTTAGTGTCGTTTCAGCAGAGCCAGCACATGAACAACAAAGTGTTCAGTGTCATTTCAACAGAGCCAGCACATGAACAACAAAGTGTTCAGTGTCGTTCAACAGAGCCAGCACATGAACAACAAAGTGTTTGGTGTCGTTTCAGCAGAGCCAGCACATGAACAACAGTGTTTAGTGTCATTTCAGAAGAGCCAGCACATGAACAACCGTGCTTAGTGTCGTTTCAGCAGAGCCAGCACATGAACAACCGTGTTTAGTGTTGTTTCAGAAGAGCCAGCACATGAACAACAAATTGTTTAGTGTCGTTTCAGCAGAGCCAGCACATGAAAAACCGTGTTTAGTGTTGTTTCAGAAGAGCCAGCACATGAACAACAAATTGTTTAGTGTCGTTTCAGCAGAGCCAGCAAATGAACAACCGTGTTTAGTGTCGTTTCAGAAGGGCCAGCACATGAACAACAAAGTGTTTAGTGTCGTTTCAGCAGAGCCAGCACAGGAACAACAAAGTGTTTAGTGTCGTTTCAGAAGGGCCAGCACATGAACAACAAAGTGTTTAGTGTCGTTTCAGCAGAGCCAGCCCATGAACAAAGGGTTTAGTGTCGTTTCAGAAGAGCCAGCACATGAACAACAAAGTGTTTAGTGTAGTTTCAGCAGAGCCAGCACAGGAACAACAAAGTGTTTAGTGTAGTTTTGGCAGAGCCAGCACATGAACAACCGTGTTTAGTGTCATTTCGGCAGAGCCAGCACATGAACAACAAAGTGTTTAGTGTCGTTTCAGCAGAGCCAGCACATGAACAACAAAGTGTTCAGTGTCGTTTCAGCAGAGCCAGCACATGAACAACAAAGTGTTCAGTGTCGTTTCAGCAGAGCCAGCACATGAACAACAAAGTGTTTAGTGTCGTTTCAGCAGAGCCAGCACATGAACAACAGTGTTTAGTGTCATTTCAGAAGAGCCAGCACATGAACAACCGTGCTTAGTGTCGTTTCAGCAGAGCCAGCACATGAACAACCGTGTTTAGTGTTGTTTCAGAAGAGCCAGCACATGAACAGCTGGGGTCAGTTTGTTATATCTGGAGTACTTCTCCTGTCCAATTCGGTGTCCTGTGTGAATCTAAGTGTGCGTTCTCTAATTCTCTCCTTCTCTCTCTCGGAGGACCTGAGCCCTAGGACCATGCCCCAGGACTACCTGACATGATGACTCCTTGCTGTCCCCAGTCCACCTGGCCGTGCTGCTGCTCCAGTTTCAACTGAACCGCGGCCCTAGGACCATGCCCCAGGACTACTTGACATGATGACTCCTTGCTGTCCCCAGTCCACCTGGCCGTGCTGCTGCTCCAGTTTCAACTGTTCTGCCTTATTATTCGACCATGCTGGTCATTTATGAACATTTGAACATCTTGGCCATGTTCTGTTATAATCTCTACCCGGCACAGCCAGAGGGACTGGCCACCCCACATAGCCTGGTTCCTCTCTAGGTTTTCTTCCTGGTTTTGGCTTTCACTGGGTTTTTCCTAGCCACCGTGCTTCTACACCTGCATTGCTTGCTGTTTGGGGTTTTAGGCTGGGTTTCTGTACAGCACTTTGAGATATCAGCTGATGTACGAAGGGCTATATAAATAAATTTGATTTGATTTGAACAACAAATTGTTTAGTGTCGTTTCAGCAGAGCCAGCACATGAACAACCGTGTTTAGTGTCGTTTCAGAAGGGCCAGCACATGAACAACAAAGTGTTTAGTGTCGTTTCAGCAGAGCCAGCACATGAACAACCGTGTTTAGTGTCGTTTCAGAAGAGCCAGCATATGAACAACAAAGTGTTTAGTGTAGTTTCAGCAGAGCCACACAGGAACAACAAAGTGTTTAGTGTAGTTTGGCAGAATAGCATGTGAACAACCGTGTTTAGTGTCATTTCGGCAGAGCCAGCACATGAACAACAAAGTGTTTCGTGTCGTTTTTCAGCAGAGCCAGCACATGAACAACAAAGTGTTCAGTGTCGTTTCAGCAGAGCCAGCACATGAACAACAAAGTGTTTAGTGTCGTTTCAGCAGAGCCAGCACATGAACAACACTGTTTAGTGTCGTTTCAGAAGAGCCAGCACATGAACAACCGTGCTTAGTGTCATTTCAGAAGAGCCAGCACATGAACAACAAAGTGTTTAGTGTCGTTTCAGAAGAGCCAGCACGTGCACAACAAAGTGTTTAGTGTCGCTTCAGCAGAGCCAGCACATGAACAACACTGTTTAGTGTCGTTTCAGAAGAGCCAGCACATGAACAACCGTGCTTAGTGTCGTTTCAGAAGAGCCAGCACATGAACAACAAAGTGTTTCGTGTCGTTTCAGCAGAGCCAGCACATGAACAACCGTATTTAGTGTCGTTTCAGAAAGGCCAGCACATGAACAACAAAGTGTTTAGTGTCGTTTCAGCAGAGCCAGCACATGAACAACCGTGTTTAGTGTCGTTTCAGAAGGGCCAGCACATGAACAACAAAGTGTTTAGTGTCGTTTCAGCAGAGCCAGCACATGAACAACCGTGTTTAGTGTCGTTTCAGAAGAGCCAGCACATGAACAACAAATTGTTTAGTGTCGTTTCAGCAGAGCCAGCAAATGAACAACCGTGTTTAGTGTCGTTTCAGAAGGGCCAGCACATGAACAACAAAGTGTTTAGTGTCGTTTCAGCAGAGCCAGCACAGGAACAACAAAGTGTTTAGTGTCGTTTCAGAAGAGCCAGCACATGAACAACAAAGTGTTTAGTGTCGTTTCAGCAGAGCCAGCCCATGAACAAAGGGTTTAGAGTCGTTTCAGAAGAGCCAGCACATGAACAACAAAGTGTTTAGTGTAGTTTCAGCAGAGCCAGCACATGAACAACCGTGTTTAGTGTCATTTCGGCAGAGCCAGGACATGAACAACAAAGTGTTTAGTGTCGTTTCAGCAGAGCCAGCACATGAACAACAAAGTGTTCAGTGTCGTTTCAGCAGAGCCAGCACATGAACAACAAAGTGTTCAGTGTCGTTTCAGCAGAGCCAGCACATGAACAACAAAGTGTTTAGTGTCGTTTCAGCAGAGCCAGCACATGAACAACAGTGTTTAGTGTCGTTTCAGAAGAGCCAGCACATGAACAACCGTGCTTAGTGTCGTTTCAGCAGAGCCAGCACATGAACAACCGTGTTTAGTGTTGTTTCAGAAGAGCCAGCACATGAACAACAAATTGTTTAGTGTCGTTTCAGCAGAGCCAGCACATGAACAACCGTGTTTAGTGTCGTTTCAGAAGGGCCAGCACATGAACAACAAAGTGTTTAGTGTCGTTTCAGCAGAGCCAGCACATGAACAACCGTGTTTAGTGTCGTTTCAGAAGAGCAGCATATGAACAACAAAGTGTTTTAGTGTAGTTTCAGCAGAGCCAGCACAGGAACAACAAAGTGTTTAGTGTAGTTTTGGCAGAGCCAGCATATGAACAACCGTGTTTAGTGTCATTTCGGCAGAGCCAGCACATGATCAACAAAAGTGTTTAAGCCAGGTCGTTTCAGCAGAGCCAGCACATGAACAACAAAGTGTTCAGTGTCGTTCAGCAGAGCCAGCACATGAACAACAAAGTGTTTAGTGTCGTTTCAGCAGAGCCAGCACATGAACAACACTGTTTAGTGTCGTTTTCAGAAGAGCCAGCACACATGAACAACCGTGCTTAGTGTCATTTCAGAAGAGCCAGCACATGAACAACAAAGTGTTTAGTGTCGTTTCAGAAGTGCCAGCACGTGCACAACAAAGTGTTTAGTGTCGTTTCAGCAGAGCCAGCACATGAACAACAAAGTGTTCAGTGTCGTTTCAGCAGAGCCAGCACATGAACAACAAAGTGTTTAGTGTCGTTTCAGCAGAGCCAGCACATGAACAACACTGTTTAGTGTCGTTTCAGAAGAGCCAGCACATGAACAACCGTGCTTAGTGTCATTTCAGAAGAGCCAGCACATGAACAACAAAGTGTTTAGTGTCGTTTCAGAAGAGCCAGCACGTGCACAACAAAGTGTTTAGTGTCGTTTCAGCAGAGCCAGCACATGAACAACACTGTTTAGTGTCGTTTCAGAAGAGCCAGCACATGAACAACCGTGCTTAGTGTCGTTTCAGAAGAGCCAGCACATGAACAACAAAGTGTTTCGTGTCGTTTCAGCACAGCCAGCACATGAACAACCGTATTTAGTGTCGTTTCAGAAGGGCCAGCACATGAACAACAAAGTGTTTAGTGTCGTTTCAGCAGAGCCAGCACATGAACAACCGTGTTTAGTGTCGTTTCAGAAGGGCCAGCACATGAACAACAAAGTGTTTAGTGTCGTTTCAGCAGAGCCAGCACATGAACAACAAAGTGTTTAGTGTCGTTTCAGAAGAGCCAGCACATGAACAACCGTGCTTAGTGTCATTTCAGAAGAGCCAGCACATGAACAACAAAGTGTTTAGTGTCGTTTCAGAAGTGCCAGCACGTGCACAACAAAGTGTTTAGTGTCGTTTCAGCAGAGCCAGCACATGAACAACAAAGTGTTCAGTGTCGTTTCAGCAGAGCCAGCACATGAACAACAAAGTGTTTAGTGTCGTTTCAGCAGAGCCAGCACATGAACAACACTGTTTAGTGTCGTTTCAGAAGAGCCAGCACATGAACAACCGTGTTTAGTGTCATTTCAGAAGAGCCAGCACATGAACAACAAAGTGTTTAGTTAATCGTTTCAGAAGAGCCATACGTGCACAACAAAGTGTTTAGTGTCAAGTTCAGCAGAGCCAGCACATGAACAACACTGTTTAGTGTCGTTTTCAGAAGAGCAGCACATGAACAACCGTGCTTAGTGTCGTTTTTCAGAAGAGCCAGCACATGAACAACAAAGTGTTTCGTGTCGTTTCAGCAGAGCCAGCACATGAACAACCCGTGTTTAGTGTCGTTTCAGAAGGGCCAGCACATGAACAACAAAGTGTTTAGTGTCGTTTCAGCAGAGCCAGCACATGAACAACCGTGTTTAGTGTCGTTCAGAAGGGCCAGCACATGAACAACAAAGTGTTTAGTGTCGTTTCAGCAGAGCCAGCACATGAACAACCGTGTTTAGTGTCGTTTCAGAAGAGCCAGCACATGAACAACAAAGTGTTTAGTGTAGTTTCAGCAGAGCCAGCACAGGAACAACAAAGTGTTTAGTGTAGTTTTGGCAGAGCCAGCACATGAACAACCGTGTTTAGTGTCATTTCGGCAGAGCCAGCACATGAACAACCGTGTTTAGTGTCGTTTCAGAAGGGCCAGCACATGAACAACAAAGTGTTCAGTGTCGTTTCAGCAGAGCCAGCACATGAACAACAAAGTGTTTAGTGTCGTTTCAGCAGAGCCAGCACATGAACAACAGTGTTTAGTGTCGTTTCAGAAGAGCCAGCACATGAACAACCGTGCTTAGTGTCGTTTCAGCAGAGCCAGCACATGAACAACCGTGTTTAGTGTTGTTTCAGAAGAGCCAGCACATGAACAACAAATTGTTTAGTGTCGTTTCAGCAGAGCCAGCACATGAACAACCGTGTTTAGTGTCGTTTCAGAAGGGCCAGCACATGAACAACAAAGTGTTTAGTGTCGTTTCAGCAGAGCCAGCACATGAACAACCGTGTTTAGTGTCGTTTCAGAAGAGCCAGCATATGAACAACAAAGTGTTTAGTGTAGTTTCAGCAGAGCCAGCACAGGAACAACAAAGTGTTTAGTGTAGTTTTGGCAGAGCCAGCATATGAACAACCGTGTTTAGTGTCATTTCGGCAGAGCCAGCACATGAACAACAAAGTGTTTCGTGTCGTTTCAGCAGAGCCAGCACATGAACAACAAAGTGTTCAGTGTCGTTTCAGCAGAGCCAGCACATGAACAACAAAGTGTTTAGTGTCGTTTCAGCAGAGCCAGCACATGAACAACACTGTTTAGTGTCGTTTCAGAAGAGCCAGCACATGAACAACCGTGCTTAGTGTCATTTCAGAAGAGCCAGCACATGAACAACAAAGTGTTTAGTGTCGTTTCAGAAGAGCCAGCACGTGCACAACAAAGTGTTTAGTGTCGTTTCAGCAGAGCCAGCACATGAACAACAAAGTGTTCAGTGTCGTTTCAGCAGAGCCAGCACATGAACAACAAAGTGTTTAGTGTCGTTTCAGCAGAGCCAGCACATGAACAACACTGTTTAGTGTCGTTTTCAGAAGAGCCAGCACATGAACAACCGTGCTTAGTGTCATTTCAGAAGAGCCAGCACATGAACAACAAAGTGTTTAGTGTCGTTTCAGAAGAGCCAGCAAGTGCACAACAAAGTGTTTAGTGTCGTTTCAGCAGAGCCAGCACATGAACAACACTGTTTAGTGTCGTTTCAGAAGAGCCAGCACATGAACAACCGTGCTTAGTGTCGTTTCAGAAGAGCCAGCACATGAACAACAAAGTGTTTCGTGTCGTTTCAGCAGAGCCAGCACATGAACAACCGTATTTAGTGTCGTTTCAGAAGGGCCAGCACATGAACAACAAAGTGTTTAGTGTCGTTTCAGCAGAGCCAGCACATGAACAACCGTGTTTAGTGTCGTTTCAGAAGGGCCAGCACATGAACAACAAAGTGTTTAGTGTCGTTTCAGCAGAGCCAGTACATGAACAACCGTGTTTAGTGTCGTTTCAGAAGAGCCAGCACATGAACAACAAAGTGTTTAGTGTAGTTTCAGCAGAGCCAGCACAGGAACAACAAAGTGTTTAGTGTAGTTTTGGCAGAGCCAGCACATGAACAACCGTGTTTAGTGTCATTTCGGCAGAGCCAGCACATGAACAACAAAGAGTTTAGTGTCGTTTCAGCAGAGCCAGCACATGAACAACAAAGTGTTCAGTGTCGTTTCAGCAGAGCCAGCACATGAACAACAAAGTGTTTAGTGTCGTTTCAGCAGAGCCAGCACAGGAACAACAAAGTGTTCAGTGTCGTTTCAGCAGAGCCAGCACATGAACAACAAAGTGTTTAGTGTCGTTTCAGCAGAGCCAGCACATGAACAACAAAGTGTTCAGTGTCATTTCAGCAGAGACAGCACATGAACAACAAAGCACGCCAATTATAGAGTCATTTATGTGTATGTTGAGGCTTCAAATGGGTCCTGCTTTCTATTTTGCTGGGGTCACAAAATAGAAAGCTATCTGAAATATTGTTTTATTATAGAACTTGTGATCTCTCTCTACTTCAATGTCCAAGAAAAAATATTTTGTTCCTTGTAATAGTTTGGCTCTAAAAGTGTCCACATATTGCTTGTGCGTCTGCACCAGCATGTGTTTCTGGGATTGTTCTGGAAGGGGAAATGGCCAAACAGCAGGAAGCAGAAGATAAACAGGCAATTGGTGACTCATTAAAAGGCAACAGTGGCCAACATTGTAAAGGGTGTAAGGACCCTTGTTTCAACTGGGCTATAAACTTTTTCTCCACCAGCTGGACCAAGCATCTGTCAACACGCGCGAGGAGAGATAATCTGCTACAAATGATATTGAAGAGCCGTGTTTAAAAAACCTGACGACTTACGTAACCGTGCTGATTGAGAGCCCAGGGAACGGTTTGAGCAATGACACAGCTTAATGTCACCAAGTTATGGCCGCCGCGGCCGCTGTGTCGGGTGTCTGCTTGTTCCACTCCTCTCTGGATGCTAACTGTGGCCAAACCAAGTCTTTCCATTGCACGCTGGATTTGGTTTCACAAAGCAAACCCTACAATGGACTGGGTGGCTGACTGGAAAGACAGGGTTTAGTTCTACTTGGGTTGGTCACACCCATTCTGAGAGAGAGAGTTACATTATCAAGGCTTTTCCAGTGGACCATGGTACATTGTATATAGAAGGCTATGCTATGGCATGTTTATCAATACAATACCTTCCCCTAAAGCGGGACAATTCAACTCTGGTTCTGGAGAACCAAAACACTGGTTTTCATTCTTGCCTTTTAAATGTGGATTCAGGCCTGGGAAACCAGGTGAATTGAATAGCTCTAACCCTGCCATGAAGTAAACTGTGAGGGGAAGACGCTATAGTCAATATATAGTCAGTAAACTCCCCAACATCTAATAAGTTTATACCAGCATAATGTTTGCATGAATAAAGTTGTCTCTCCTTCCCTGGGGTTTATAAGGACACTAATTACAGTACAAGTGCAGATAAAGGCATGAGAAATAGATGAGATGGGACAACACCACATCTAGTTCCCTTCCAAAGGACAAATGTCTTCAACTTCAAAGTACTTGCATCGCAACAGAAGGCTCCTTTCATCTTGCTGCATCAGGGTATAACTCTGAGTTTAAGAAACTTTATGAGTCGCTCAACTAATTTTTCTGGAATATGAAATGAGCATATGGCTGAGAACAGCGCAGGGCTACACAGTCAATTTCCCCGATGTCACATTGGGACAGGGGTGACATTCATATTAATACTATCCCCTTGGCCCTGCGCTCTATTTTACTTGGAACGATACACAAAAGAGACATGGATTTTTTGGTACTGCCATGTTGCCTGACAAATCAAATTCAAATGTTGAGCGTGGACACCAGAGCGACAGAAGCTGGTTCTCAGCTGCCAAAGGTTGAGACGCTCACCATTCTCAAAGCAGTATTAAAAACCTGCTGTTTCATGCCTATGAATTACCTTTTTTTAAATGGCCCTATTCTTGGGCAGAGTTGTGCCCACACTAGGCAAATGGGATACAATATGGCCTGTTTTTGCCTGGACAGATGTGGTGCGTGTAATGCAGCCTAGTTTAATTTACACCATCCCAGTAGCTATGTTAAAAATATAACTTTTCTCTGTGCTTCTCCGAGCATGCATGGTGGATCTGCACCTTAACCCTCTGCCAACATCTAGAGCTGTGGGCACCTTCACCCTCTGCCAACATCTGGAGCTGTGGGCACCTTCACCCTCTGCAAACATCTAGAGATGTGGGAACCATCACCCTCTGCCAACATCTGGAGCTGTGGGCACCTTCACCCTCTGCCAACATCTGGAGCTGTGGGCACCTTCACCCTCTGCAAACATCTGGAGATGTGGGAACCATCCCCCTCTGCCAACATCTGGAGCTGTGGGCACCTTCACCCTCTGCCAACATCTGGAGCTGTGGGCACCTTCACTCTCTGCAAACATCTGGAGCTGTGGGCACCTTCACTCTCTGCAAACATCTGGAGCTGTGGGCACATTCACCCTCTGCCAACAAGCTAACTTCTCATTGGTGGTGAGCTGTGTTGCCAGATCAGCAGTGAGGCTCACACAGCACCTACTGTAGCAGTACCTCCAGTCAGGACAGGACATACCAACATGCTAACAAGTATGGGTCTCTCTGGCTTAGGACAGCGGCTTAAGGGAAGAGGGTCCCCTATAGTTCAGAGGGGCCACACTCAGCTCTGGATGAACGTATCCTGCTCAACACCCATCAAGCTCCACCCCTTGAGTAAGGCTTGAAGTGAAAGGGTGTCAATCATTCTGGCTGCTAAGGGGTCCGATGCAGTCTGGCTCAACATGGGCCTGTCATGGACGGATGGACAAGTGGATTTTCCCACCTCGTGAGGGGGTCCGGCTGGGTCTGCCGGGGCAAGGCTAGCACAGACAGCAGATTTAAGCAGTTCACTTTCAAGCAGGGGCTAAATGTGAACTTATCCTCTATGAATGGTACAGATGCTGAGAAAAGGTTTTAAAGAATGGTCTGAAAGATAGAGATAATAGGGAGAGAAAAGTTCCCACAAAGAATGTTATGAGAAATCTATTTCAGTTGTCTTAGAAATGTTTTGCACAAGGTAAAAATAATAATAGACAAGGTTCTGAAGCCCAATTACAAAATAACAGAACAATTTCACAGTCCAACAGGCAGCCAGCAGGCAATTACCCAACTTACTGATGCAATAAATCCCTTAATTAAATGTAGCTATGCTTGTTTTACATAGTGACATACTAAGATGTGGTTTTACATAGTGACATACTAAGATGTGGTTTTACATAGTGACATACAAAGATGTGGTTTTACATAGTGACATACTAAGATGTGGTTTTACACAGTGACAAACTAAGATGTGGTTTTACATAGTGACATACTAAGATGTGGTTTTACACAGTGACAAACTAAGATGTGGTTTTACATAGTGACATACTAAGATGTGGTTTGACATGGTGACATACTAAGATGTGTTTTACATAGTTACATACTAAGATGTGGTTTTACATAGTGACATACTAAGATGTGGTTTTACATAGTGACATACAAAGATGTGGTTTTACATAGTGACATACTAAGATGTGGTTTTACACAGTGACAAACTAAGATGTGGTTTTACATAGTGACATACTAAGATGTGGTTTTACATGGTGACATACTAAGATGTGTTTTACATAGTTACATACTAAGATGTGGTTTTACATAGTGACATACTAAGATGTGGTTTTACATAGTGACATACTAAGATGTGGTTTTACATAGTGACATACTAAGATGTGGTTTTACATAGTTACATACTAAGATGTGGTTTTACATCGTTACATACTAAGATGTGGTTTTACATAGTGACATACTAAGATGTGGTTTTACATAGTGACATACTAAGATGTGGTTTTACATAGTGACAAACTAAGATGTGGTTTTACACAGTGGCAAACTAAGATGTGGTTTTACGTTTTACATAGTGACATACTAAGATGTGGTTTTACGTTTTACATAGTGACATAATAAGATGTGGTTTTACATAGTTACATACTAAGATGTGGTTTTACACAGTGGCAAACTAAGATGTGGTTTTACATAGTGACAAACTAAGGTGTGGCTTTACACAGTGGCAAACTAAGATGTGGTTTTACATTTTACATAGTGACATATTAAGATCTGGTTTTACATAGTGACATACTAAGATATGGTTTTACATAGTGACATACAAAGATGTGTTTTTACATAGTGACAAACTAAGATGTGGTTTTACATAGTGACATACTAAGATGTGGTTTTACACAGTGGCAAACTAAGATGTGGTTTTACGTTTTACATAGTGACATACTAAGATGTGGTTTTACATAGTGACATACTAAGATGTGGTTTTACACAGTGGCAAACTAAGATGTGGTTTTACGTTTTACATAGTAACATACTAAGATGTGGTTTTACATAGTGACATACTAAGATGTGGTTTTACATAGTGACATACTAAGATGTGGTTTTACATAGTGACATACTAAGATGTGGTTTTATATAGTGACATACTAAGATGTGGTTTTACATAGTGACATACTAAGATGTGGTTTTACATAGTGACAAACTAAGATGTGGTTTTAGACAGTGGCAAACTAAGATGTGCTATTGTCGTTCTTTTAACGTAACGTTACGTAATCAACACTGCTAGCTAGCCAGCTAGCCCCCGAATAGCAGCACTGTAGAAACTATTACACTCGACGGAACGACTTGATTAGTGTAGTGTCAACAACGTAGCCACTGCCAGCTAGCCTACTCCAGCAGTACTGTATCATTTCAATCATTTTAGTCAATAAGATTCTTGCTACGTAAACAACGTTCTGAACATTCGATAAGTGTAGTCCACTTGTCATTCCAATCTCCTTTGCATTAGCGTAGCCTCTTCTGTAGCCTGTCAACTATGTGTCTATCTATCCCTGTTCTCTCCTCTCTGCACAGACCATACAAACGCTCCACACCGCGTGGCCGCGGCCACCTAATCTGGTGGTCCCAGCGCGCACGACCCACGTGGAGTTCCAGGTCTCCGGTAGCCTCTGGAACTGCCGATCTGAGGCCAACAAGGCAGAGTTCATCTCAGCCTATGCCTCCCTCCAGTCCCTCGACTTCTTGGCACTGACGGAAACATGGATCACCACAGACAACACTGCTACTCCTACTGCTCTCTCTTCGTCCGCCCACGTGTTCTCGCACACCCCGAGAGCTTCTGGTCAGCGGGGTGGTGGCACCGGGATCCTCATCTCTCCCAAGTGGTCATTCTCTCTCTCCCCTTACCCATCTGTCTATCGCCTCCTTTGAATTCCATGCTGTCACAGTTACCAGCCCTTTCAAGCTTAACATCCTTATCATTTATCGCCCTCCAGGTTCCCTCGGAGAGTTCATCAATGAGCTTGATGCCTTGATAAGCTCCTTTCCTGAGGACGGCTCACCTCTCACAGTCCTGGGCGACTTTAACCTCCCCACGTCTACCTTTGACTCATTCCTCTCTGCCTCCTTCTTTCCACTCCTCTCCTCTTTTGACCTCACCCTCTCACCTTCCCCCTACTCACAAGGCAGGCAATACGCTCGACCTCATCTTTACTAGATGCTGTTCTTCCACTAACCTCATTGCAACTCCCTCCAAGTCTCCGACCACTACCTTGTATCCTTTTCCCTCTCGCTCTCATCCAACACTTCCCACACTGCCCCTACTCGGATGGTATCGCGCCGTCCCAACCTTCGCTCTCTCTCCCCCGCTACTCTCTCCTCTTCCATCCTATCATCTCTTCCCTCTGCTCATACCTTCTCCAACCTATCTCCTGATTCTGCCTCCTCAACCCTCCTCTCTTCCCTTTCTGCATCCTTTGACTCTCTATGTCCCCTATCCTCCAGGCCGCTCGGTCCTCCCCTCCCCGCTCCGTGGCTCGACGACTCATTGCGAGCTCACAGAACAGTGCTCCGGGCAGCCGGAGCGGAAATGGAGGAAAACTCGCCTCCCTGCGGACCTGGCATCCTTTCACTCCCTCCTCTCTACATTTTCCTCCTCTGTCTCTGCTGCTAAAGCCACTTTCTTCCACTCTAAATTCCAAGCATCTGCCTCTAACCCTAGGAAGCTCTTTGCCACCTTCTCCTCCCTTCTGAATCCTCCTCCCCCTCCCCCTCCTCCCTCTCTGCAGATGACTTCGTCAACCATTTTGAAAAGAAGGTCGACGACATCCGATCCTCGTTTGCTAAGTCAAACGACACCGCTGTTCTGCTCACACTGCCCTACCCTGTGCTCTGACCTCTTTCTCCCTCTCTCTCCAGATGAAATCTCGCTTCTTGACGGCCGGCCGCCCAACAACCTGCCCCGCTTGACCCTATCCCCTCCTCTTTCTCCAGACCATTTCCGGAGACCTTCTCCCTTACCTCACCTCGCTCATCAACTCATCCCTGACCGCTGGCTACGTCCCTTCCGTCTTCAAGAGAGCGAGAGTTGCACCCCTTCTGAAAAAACCTACACTCGATCCCTCCGATGTCAACAACTACAGACCAGTATCCCTTCTTTCTTTTCTCTCCAAAACTCTTGAACGTGCCGTCCTTGGCCAGCTCTCCCGCTATCTCTCTCAGAATGACCTTCTTGATCCAAATCAGTCAGGTTTCAAGACTAGTCATTCAACTGAGACTGCTCTTCTCTGTATCACGGAGGCGCTCCGCACTGCTAAAGCTAACTCTCTCTCCTCTGCTCTCATCCTTCTAGACCTATCGGCGCCTTCGACACTGTGAACCATCAGATCCTCCTCTCCACCCTCTCCGAGTTGGGCATCTCGGCGCGGCCCACGCTTGGATTGCGTCCTGCCTGACAGGTCGCTCCTACCAGGTGGCGTGGCGAGAATCTGTCTCCTCGCCACGCGCTCTCACCACTGGTGTCCCCCAGGGCTCTGTTCTAGGCCCTCTCCTATTCTCGCTATACACCAAGTCACTTGGCTCTGTCATAACCTCACATGGTCTCTCCTATCATTGCTATGCAGACGACACACAATTAATCTTCTCCTTTCCCCCTTCTGATGACCAGGTGGCCCGAATCGCATCTCTGCATGTCTGGCAGACATATCAGTGTGGATGACGGATCACCACCTCAAGCTGAACCTCGGCAAGACGGAGCTGCTCTTCCTCCCGGGGAAGGACTGCCCGTTCCATGATCTCGCCATCACGGTTGACAACTCCATTGTTTCCTCCTCCCAGAGCGCTAAGAACCTTGGCGTGATCCTGGACAACACCCTGTCGTTCTCAACTAACATCAAGGCGGTGGCCCGTTCCTGTAGTTCATGCTCTACAACATCCGCAGAGTACGCCCCTGCCTCACACAGGAAGCGGCGCAGGTCCTAATCCAGGCACTTGTCATCTCCCGTCTGGATTACTGCAACTTCGCTGTTGGCTGGGCTCCTGCCTGTGCCATTAAACCCCTACAACTCATCCAGAACGCCGCAGCCCGTCTGGTGTTCAACCTTCCCAAGTTCTCTCGTCACCCCGCTCATCCGCTCTCTCCACTGGCTTCCAGTTGAAGC
The DNA here is from genome assembly GCF_036934945.1 of Oncorhynchus masou masou. Lineage (NCBI taxonomy): Eukaryota > Metazoa > Chordata > Actinopteri > Salmoniformes > Salmonidae > Oncorhynchus > Oncorhynchus masou. The sequence continues at coordinate 577 of NW_027011665.1, read as the reverse complement.
TCGCATCCGCTACAAGACCATGGTGCTTGCCTACGGAGCTGTGAGGGGAACGGCACCGCAGTACCTCCAGGCTCTGATCAGGCCCTACACCCAAACAAAGGGCACTGCGTTCATCCACCTCTGGCCTGCTCGCCTCCCTACCACTGAGGAAGTACAGTTCCCGCTCAGCCCAGTCAAAACTGTTCGCTGCTCTGGCCCCCAATGGTGGAACAAACTCCCTCACGACGCCAGGACAGCGGAGTCAATCACCACCTTCCGGAGACACCTGAAACCCCACCTCTTCAAGGAATACCTAGGATAGGATAAAGCAATCCTTCTCACCCCCTAAATGATTTAGATGCACTATTGTAAAGTGGCTGTTCCACTGATGTCAGAAGGTGAATTCACCAATTTGTAAGTCGCTCTGGATAAGAGCGTCTGCTAAATGACTTAAATGTAAATGTAAATGTAAATGTGGTTTTACATAGTGACAAACTAAGATGTGGTTTTACACAGTGACATACTAAGATGTGGTTTTACATAGTGACATACTAAGATGTGGTTTTATATAGTGACATACTAACATGTGGTTTTACAT
>NW_027011664.1:0-22832 GCF_036934945.1 Oncorhynchus masou masou | reverse complement strand
CATGATGTCTGTAGAGGGGCAGCAGGGTCAACTAAAAACCATGCTGTCTGTAGAAGGGCAGCAGGAGAGAATAATAACCATGAAGGCTGTCGAGGGGCAGCAGGGTCAACTAATAACCATGATGTCTGTAGAGGGGCAGCAGGGTCAACTAATAACCATGATGTCTGTAGAAGGGCAGCAGGAAAGAATAATAACCATGAAGGCTGTCGAGGGGCAGCAGGGTCAACTAATAACCATGATGTCTGTAGAGGGGCAGCAGGGTCAACTAATAACCATGATGTCTGTAGAAGGGCAGCAGGAGAGAATAATAACCATGAAGGCTGTCAAGGGGAAGCAGGGTCAACTAATAACCATGATGTCTGTAGAGGGGCAGCAGGGTCAACTAAAAACCATGATGGCTGTAGAGGGGCAGCAGTGTCAATGAATAACCATGATGACTTTAGAGGGGCAGCAGGGCCAACTAATAACCATGATGTCTGTAGAGGGGCAGCAGGAGAGAATAATAACCATGAAGGCTGTCGAGGGGCAGCAGGGTCAACTAATAACCATGATGTCTGTAGAGGGGCAGCAGGGTCAACTAAAAACCATGCTGTCTGAAGAAGGGCAGCAGGAGAGAATAATAACCATGAAGGCTGTCGAGGGGCAGCAGGGTCAACTAATAACCATGATGTCTGTAGAGGGGCAGCAGGGTCAACTAATAACCATGATGGCTATAGAGGGGCAGCAGGGTCAACTAATAACCATGATGGCTGAAGAGGGGCAGCAGGGCCAACTAATAACCATGATGGCTGTAGAAGGGCAGCAGGAGAGAATAATAACCATGAAGGCTGTCGAGGGGCAGCAGGGTCAACTAATAACCATGATGTCTGTAGAGGGGCAGCAGGAGAGAATAATAACCATGATTGCTGTAGAGGGCAGCAGGGCCAACTAATAACCATGATGGCTATCGAGAGGCAGCAGGGCCAACTAATAACCATGATGGCTGTCGAGGGGCAGCAGGGTCAACTAATAACCATGATGACTGTAGAGGGGCAGCAGGGACAACTAATAACTATGATGGCTGTAGAAGGGCAGCAGGGTCAACTAATAACCATGATGGATATAGAGGTGCAGCAGGGCCAACTAAAAACCATGATGTCTGTAGAGGGGCAGCAGGGTCAACGAATAACCATGATGGCTTTAGAGGGGCAGCAGGGCCAACTAATAACCATGATGTCTGTAGAGGGGCAGCAGGAGAGAATAATAACCATGAAGGCTGTCGAGGGGCAGCAGGGTCAACTAATAACCATGATGTCTGTAGAGGGGCAGCAGGGTCAACTAATAACCATGATGTCTGTAGAAGGGCAGCAGGAGAGAATAATAACCATGAAGGCTGTCGAGGGGCAGCAGATGTCTGTAGGTCAACTAATAACCATGATGGCTGTAGAGGGGCAGCAGGGTCAACTAATAACCATGATGGCTGTAGAAGGGCAGCAGGAGAGAATAATAACCATGAAGGCTGTCGAGGGGCAGCAGGGTCAACTAATAACCATGATGGCTATAGAGGGGCAGCAGGGTCAACTAATAAGCATGATGGCTGTAGAGGGGCAGCAGGGTCAACTAATAACCATGATGGCTGAAGAGGGGCAGCAGGGCCAACTAATAACCATGATGGCTGTAGAGGGGCAGCAGGGTCAACTAATAACCATGATGGCTGTAGAGGGGCAGCAGGGTCAACTAATAAGCATGATGGCTGAAGAGGGGCAGCAGGGCCAACTAATAACCATGATGTCTGTAGAGGTGCAGCAGGAGAGAATAATAACCTTGATGGCTGTAGAGGGGCAGCAGGGCCCACTAATAACCATGATGGCTATAGAGGGGCAGCAGGGTCAACTAATAACCATGATGGCTGAAGAGGGGCAGCAGGGCCAACTAATAACCATGATGGCTGTAGAGGGGCAGCAGGGCCAACTAATAACCATGATGGCTGTAGAGGGGCAGCAGGGTCAACTAACAAGCATGATGGCTATAGAGGGGCAGCAGGGTCAACTAATAACCATGATGGTTATAGAGGGGCAGCAGGGTCAACTAATAACCATGATGGCTGTAGAGGGGCAGCAGGGTCAACTAATAACCATGATGGCTATAGAAGGGCAGCAGGGTCAACTAACAACCATGATGGCTTTAGAGGGGCAGCAGGGTCATCTAATAACCATGATGGCTATAGAGGGGCAGCAGGGTCAACTAATAAAATGATGGTGGTAGAGGGGCAGCAGGGTCGACTAATAACCATGATGGCTATAGAGGGGCAGCAGGAGAGAATAATAACCATGAAGGCTGTCGAGGGGCAGCAGGGTCAACTAATAACCATGATGTCTGTAGAAGGGCAGCAGGAGAGAATAATAACCATGAAGGCTGTCGAGGGGCAGCAGGGTCAACTAATAACCATGATGTCTGTAGAGGGGCAGCAGGGTCAACTAATAACCATGATGGCTATAGAGGAGCAGCAGGGTCAACTAATAACCATGATGGCTGAAGAGGGGCAGCAGGAGAGAATAATAACCATGAAGGCTGTCGAGGGGCAGCAGGGTCAACTAATAACCATGATGTCTGTAGAGGGGCAGCAGGGTCAACTAATAACCATGATGGCTGTAGAGGGGCAGCAGGGCCAACTAATAACCATGATGTCTGTAGAGTGGCTGATGGCTGTAGAGGGGCAGCAGGGCCCACTAATAACCATGATGACTGTAGAGGGGCATCAGCGTCAACTAATAACCATGAAGGCTGTCGAGGGGCAGCAGGGTCAACTAATAACCATGATGGCTGTAGAGGGGCAGCAGGGTCAACTAATAACCATGATGTCTGTAGAAGGGCAGCAGGAGAGAATAATAACCATGAAGGCTGTCGAGGGGCAGCAGGGTCAACTAATAACCATGATGTCTGTAGAGGGGCAGGTCAGGATGGCTATAGAGGGGCAGCAGGGTCAACTAATAACCATGATGGCTGAAGAGGGGCAGCAGGGCCAACTGATAACCATGATGGCTGTAGAAGGGCAGCAGGAGAGAATAATAACCATGATTGCTGTAGGCAGCAGGGCCAACTAATAACCATGATGGCTATCGAGAGGCAGCAGGGCCAACTAATAACCATGATGACTGTAGAGGGGCAGCAGGGACAACTAATAACTATGATGGCTGTAGAAGGGAAGCAGGGTCAACTAATAACCATGATGGATATAGAGGTGCAGCAGGGCCAACTAAAAACCATGATGGCTGTAGAGGGGCAGCAGGGTCAACGAATAACCATGATGGCTTTAGAGGGGCAGCAGGGCCAACTAATAACCATGATGTCTGTAGAGGGGCAGCAGGAGAATAATAACCATGAAGGCTGTCGAGGGGCAGCAGGGTCAACTAATAACCATGATGTCTGTAGAGGGGCAGCAGGGTCAACTAAAAACCATGATGTCTGTAGAAGGGCAGCAGGTGAGAATAATAACCATGAAGGCTGTCGAGGGGCAGCAGAGTCAACTAATAACCATGATGTCTGTAGAGGGGCAGCAGGGTCAACTAATAACCATGATGGCTATAGAGGGGCAGCAGGGTCAACTAATAACCATGATGGCTGAAGAGGGGCAGCAGGGCCAACTAATAACCATGATGGCTGTAGAAGGGCAGCAGGAGAGAATAATAACCATGAAGGCTGTCGAGGGGCAGCATGGTCAACTAATAACCATGATGTCTGTAGAGGGGCAGCAGGAGAGACTAATAACCATGATTGCTGTAAGAGGCAAGGGCCATAATAACCATGATGGCTAGAGAGGCAGCAGGGCCAACTAATAACCATGATGGCTGTCGAGGGGCAGCAGGGTCAACTAATAACCATGACTGTAGAGGGGCAGCAGGGACAACTAATAACTATGATGGCTGTAGAAGGGCAGCAGGGTCAACTAACCATGATGGATATAGAGGTGCCATAAAAACCATGATGGCTGTAGAGGGGCAGCAGGGTCAACTAATAACCATGATGGCTTTAGAGGGGCAGCAGGGCCAACTAATAACCATGATGTCTGTAGAGGGGCAGCAGGAGAGAATAATAACCATGAAGGCTGTCGAAGCATGAACTAATAACCATGATGTCTGTAGAGGGGCAGCAGGGTCAACTAATAACCATTATGTCTGTAGAAGGGCAGCAGGAGAGAATAATAACCATGAAGGCTGTCGAGGGGCAGCAGGGTCAACTAATAACCATGATGTCTGTAGAGGGGCAGCAGGGTCAACTAATAACCATGATGGCTATAGAGGGGCAGCAGGGTCAATAACCATGATGGCTATAGAAGGGCAGCAGGGTCAACTAACAACCATGATGGCTTTAGAGGAGCAGCAGGGTCAACTAATAACCATGATGGCTATAGAGGGGCAGCAGGGTCAACTAATAATATGATTGCGGTAGAGGGGCAGCAGGGCCAACTAATAACCATGGTGGCTTAAGAGGGGCAGCAGGAGAGAATAATAACCATGAAGGCTGTCGAGGGGCAGCAGGGTCAACTAATAACCATGATGTCTGTAGAAGGGCAGCAGGAGAGAATAATAACCATGAAGGCTGTCGAGGGCAGCAGGGTCAACTAATAACCATGATGTCTGTAGAGGGGCAGCAGGGTCAACTAATAACCATGATGGCTGTCAACTAATAACCATGATGGCTGAGAGGGGCAGCAGGAGAGAATAATAACCATGAAGGCTGTCGAGGGGCAGCAGGGTCAAATAATAAGCATGATGGCTGTAGAGGGGCAGCAGGGTCAACTAATAACCATGATGGCTGTAGAGGGGCAGCAGGGTCAACTAATAACCATGATGACTGTAGAGGGGCAGCAGGGCCAACTAATAACCATGATGGCTGTAGAGGGGCAGCAGGGCCAACTAACAACCATGATGACTGTAGAGGGCAGCAGGGTCAACTAATAACCATGATGGCTGTCGAGGGGCAGCAGGGTCAACTAATAACCATGATGTCTGTAGAGGGGCAGCAGGGTCAACTAATAACCATGATGTCTGTAGAAGGGCAGCAGGAGAGAATAATAACCATGAAGGCTGTCGAATAACCATGATGTCTGTAGAGGGGCAGCAGGGTCAGAATAATAACCATGATGGCTGTAGAGGGGCAGCAGGGCCAACTAATAACCATGATGTCTGTAGAGGGGCAGCAGGAGAGAATAATAACCATGAAGGCTGTCGAGGGGCAGCAGGGTCAACTAATAACCATGATGTCTGTAGAGGGGCAGCAGGGTCAACAAAAAACCATGCTGTCTGAAGAAGGGCAGCAGGGCCCAGAATAATAACCATGAAGGCTGTCGAGGGGCAGCAGGGTCAACTAATAACCATGATGTCTGTAGAGGGGCAGCAGGGTCAACTAATAACCATGATGGCTATAGAGGGGCAGCAGGGTCAACTAATAACCATGATGGCTGAAGAGGGGCAGCAGGGCCAACTAATAACCATGATGGCTGTAGAAGGGCAGCAGGAGAGAATAATAACCATGAAGGCTGTCGAGGGGCAGCAGGGTCAACTAATAACCATGATGTCTGTAGAGGGGCAGCAGGAGAGAATAATAACCATGATTGCTGTAGAGAGGCAGCAGGGCCAACTAATAACCATGATGGCTATCGAGAGGCAGCAGGGCCAACTAATAACCATGATGGCTGTCGAGGGGCAGCAGGGTCAACTAATAACCATGATGACTGTAGAGGGGCAGCAGGGACAACTAATAACTATGATGGCTGTAGAAGGGCAGCAGGGTCAACTAATAACCATGATGGATATAGAGGTGCAGCAGGGCCAACTAAAAACCATGATGTCTGTAGAGGGGCAGCAGGGTCAACGAATAACCATGATGGCTTTAGAGGGGCAGCAGGGCCAACTAATAACCATGATGTCTGTAGAGGGGCAGCAGGAGAGAATAATAACCATGAAGGCTGTCGAGGGGCAGCAGGGTCAACTAATAACCATGATGTCTGTAGAGGGCAGCAAACTAATAACCATGATGTCTGTAGAGGGCAGCAGGAGAGAATAATAACCATGAAGGCTGTCGAGGGGCAGCAGGGTCAACTAATAACCATGATGTCTGTAGAGGGGCAGCAGGGTCAACTAATAACCATGATGGCTGAAGAGGGGCAGCAGGGCCAACTAATAACCATGATGGCTGTAGAAGGGCAGCAGGAGAGAATAATAACCATGAAGGCTGTCGAGGGGCAGCAGGGTCAACTAATAACCATGATGTCTGTAGAGGGGCAGCAGGGTCAACTAATAACCATGATGGCTATAGAGGGGCAGCAGGGTCAACTAATAACCATGATGGCTGAAGAGGGGCAGCAGGGCCAACTAATAAGCATGATGGCTGTAGAGGGGCAGCAGGGTCAACTAATAAGCATGATGGCTGAAGGGGCAGGGGTCAGCAGGGCTGAAGAGGGGCAACAACTAATAACCATGATGGCTGTAGAGGGGCAGCAGGAGAGAATAATAACCTTGATGGCTGTAGAGGGGCAGCAGGGCCCACTAACAACCATGATGACTGTAGAGGGGCATCAGCGTCAACTAATAACCATGATGGCTGAAGAGGGGCAGCAGGTCCAACTAATAACCATGATGGCTGTAGAGGGGCAGCAGGGCCAACTAATAACCATGATGGCTGTAGAGGGGCAGCAGGGTCAACTAACAAGCATGATGGCTATAGAGGGGCAGCAGGGTCAACTAATAACCATGATGGTTATAGAGGGGCAGCAGGGTCAACTAATAACCATGATGGCTGTAGAGGGGCAGCAGGGTCAACTAATAACCATGATGGCTATAGAAGGGCAGCAGGGTCAACTAACAACCATGATGGCTTTAGAGGGGCAGCAGGGTCAACTAATAACCATGATGGCTATAGAGGGGCAGCAGGGTCAACTAATAATATGATGGTGGTAGAGGGGCAGCAGGGTCGACTAATAACCATGATGGCTATAGAGGGGCAGCAGGAGAGAATAATAACCATGAAGGCTGTCGAGGGGCAGCAGGGTCAACTAATAACCATGATGTCTGTAGAAGGGCAGCAGGAGAGAATAATAACCATGAAGGCTGTCGAGGGCAGCAGGGTCAACTAATAACCATGATGTCTTTAGAGGGGCAGCAGGGTCAACTAATAACCATGATGGCTATAGAGGAGCAGCAGGGTCAACTAATAACCATGATGGCTGTAGAGGGGCAGCAGGAGAGAATAATAACCATGAAGGCTGTCGAGGGGCAGCAGGGTCAACTAATAACCATGATGTCTGTAGAGGGGCAGCAGGGTCAACTAATAACCATGATGGCTGAAGAGGGGCAGCAGGGCCAACTAATAACCATGATGTCTGTAGAGGGGCAGGAGAATAATAACCTTGATGGCTGTAGAGGGGCAGCAGGGCCCACTAACAACCATGATGACTGTAGAGGGCATAATAATAACCATGAAGGCTGTCGAGGGGCAGCAGGGTCAACTAATAACCATGATGTCTGTAGAGGGGCAGCAGGGTCAACTAATAACCATGATGTCTGTAGAAGGGCAGCAGGAGAGAATAATAACCATGAAGGCTGTCGAGGGGCAGCAGGGTCAACTAATAACCATGATGTCTGTAGAGGGGCAACATGGTCAGGATGTCAGAGGGGCAGCAGGGTCAACTAAACCATGATCGCTGAAGAGGGGCAGCAGGGCCAACTAATAACCATGATGTCTGTAGAGGGGCAGCAGGAGAGAATAATAACCATGATTGCTGTAGAGAGGCAGCAGGGCCAACTAATAACCATGATGGCTATCGAGAGGCAGCAGGGCCAACTAATAACCATGATGACTGTAGAGGGGCAGCAGGGACAACTAATAACTATGATGGCTGTAAAAGGGAAGCAGGGTCAACTAATAACCATGATGGATATAGAGGTGCAGCAGGGCCAACTAAAAACCATGATGGCTGTAGAGGGGCAGCAGGGTCAACGAATAACCATGATGGCTTTAGAGGGGCAGCAGGGCCAACTAATAACCATGATGTCTGTAGAGGGGCAGCTGTAGAGAATAATAACCATGAAGGCTGTCGAGGGGCAGCAGGGTCAACTAATAACCATGATGTCTGTAGAGGGGCAGCAGGGTCAACTAAAAACCATGATGTCTGTAGAAGGGCAGCAGGTGAGAATAATAACCATGAAGGCTGTCGAGGGGCAGCAGAGTCAACTAATAACCATGATGTCTGTAGAGGGGCAGCAGGGTCAACTAATAACCATGATGGCTATAGAGGGGCAGCAGGGTCAACTAATAACCATGATGGCTGAAGAGGGGCAGCAGGGCCAACTAATAACCATGATGGCTGTAGAAGGGCAGCAGGAGAGAATAATAACCATGAAGGCTGTCGAGGGGCAGCATGGTCAACTAATAACCATGATGTCTGTAGAGGGGCAGCAGGAGAGACTAATAACCATGATTGCTGTAGAGAGGCAGCAGGGCCAACTAATAACCATGATGGCTATCGAGAGGCAGCAGGGCCAACTAATAACCATGATGGCTGTCGAGGGGCAGCAGGGTCAACTAATAACCACGATGACTGTAGAGGGGCAGCAGGGACAACTAATAACTATGATGGCTGTAGAAGGGCAGCAGGGTCAACTAATAACCATGATGGATATAGAGGTGCAGCAGGGCCAACTAAAAACCATGATGGCTGTAGAGGGGCAGCAGGGTCAACGAATAACCATGATGGCTTTAGAGGGGCAGCAGGGCCAACTAATAACCATGATGTCTGTAGAGGGGCAGCAGGAGAGAATAATAACCATGAAGGCTGTCGAGGGGCAGCAGGGTCAACTAATAACCATGATGTCTGTAGAGGGGCAGCAGGGTCAACTAATAACCATTATGTCTGTAGAAGGGCAGCAGGAGAGAATAATAACCATGAAGGCTGTCGAGGGGCAGCAGGGTCAACTAATAACCATGATGTCTGTAGAGGGGCAGCAGGGTCAACTAATAACCATGATGGCTATAGAGGGGCAGCAGGGTCAACTAATAACCATGATGGCTTTAGAGGGGCAGCAGGGTCAACTAATAACCATGATGGCTATAGAGGGGCAGCAGGGTCAACTAATAATATGATGGTGGTAGAGGGGCAGCAGGGTCGACTAATAACCATGATGGCTATAGAGGGGCAGCAGGAGAGAATAATAACCATGAAGGCTGTCGAGGGGCAGCAGGGTCAACTAATAACCATGATGTCTGTAGAAGGGCAGCAGGAGAGAATAATAACCATGAAGGCTGTCGAGGGGCAGCAGGGTCAACTAATAACCATGATGTCTGTAGAGGGGCAGCAGGGTCAACTAATAACCATGATGGCTATAGAGGAGCAGCAGGGTCAACTAATAACCATGATGGCTGAAGAGGGGCAGCAGGAGAGAATAATAACCATGAAGGCTGTCGAGGGGCAGCAGGGTCAACTAATAACCATGATGTCTGTAGAGGGGCAGCAGGGTCAACTAATAACCATGATGGCTGAAGAGGGGCAGCAGGGCCAACTAATAACCATGATGTCTGTAGAGTGGCAGCACGAGAGAATAATAACCTTGATGGCTGTAGAGGGGCAGCAGGGCCCACTAACAACCATGATGACTGTAGAGGGGCATCAGCGTCAACTAATAACCATGAAGGCTGTCGAGGGGCAGCAGGGTCAACTAATAACCATGATGTCTGTAGAGGGGCAGCAGGGTCAACTAATAACCATGATGTCTGTAGAAGGGCAGCAGGAGAGAATAATAACCATGAAGGCTGTCGAGGGGCAGCAGGGTCAACTAATAACCATGATGTCTGTAGAGGGGCAACAGGGTCAGCTAATAACCATGATGGCTATAGAGGGGCAGCAGGGTCAACTAATAACCATGATCGCTGAAGAGGGGCAGCAGGGCCAACTGATAACCATGATGGCTGTAGAAGGGCAGCAGGAGAGAATAATAACCATGAAGGCTGTCGAGGGGCAGCAGGGTCAACTAATAACCATGATGTCTGTAGAGGGGCAGCAGGAGAGAATAATAACCATGATTGCTGTAGAGGGCAGCAGGGACAACTAATAACCATGATGGCTATCGAGTGGCAGCAGGGCCAACTAATAACCATGATGACTGTAGAGGGGCAGCAGGGACAACTAATATCTATGATGGCTGTAGAAGGGAAGCAGGGTCAACTAATAACCATGATGGATATAGAGGTGCAGCAGGGCCAACTAAAAACCATGATGGCTGTAGAGGGGCAGCAGGGTCAACGAATAACCATGATGGCTTTAGAGGGGCAGCAGGGCCAACTAATAACCATGATGTCTGTAGAGGGGCAGCAGGAGAGAATAATAACCATGAAGGCTGTCGAGGGGCAGCAGGGTCAACTAATAACCATGATGTCTGTAGAGGGGCAGCAGGGTCAACTAAAAACCATGATGTCTGTAGAAGGGCAGCAGGTGAGAATAATAACCATGAAGGCTGTCGAGGGGCAGCAGGGTCAACTAATAACCATGATGTCTGTAGAGGGGCAGCAGGGTCAACTAATAACCATGATGGCTATAGAGGGGCAGCAGGGTCAACTAATAACCATGATGGCTGAAGAGGGGCAGCAGGGCCAACTAATAACCATGATGGCTGTAGAAGGGCAGCAGGAGAGAATAATAACCATGAAGGCTGTCGAGGGGCAGCATGGTCAACTAATAACCATGATGTCTGTAGAGGGGCAGCAGGAGAGACTAATAACCATGATTGCTGTAGAGAGGCAGCAGGGCCAACTAATAACCATGATGGCTATCGAGAGGCAGCAGGGCCAACTAATAACCATGATGGCTGTCGAGGGGCAGCAGGGTCAACTAATAACCACGATGACTGTAGAGGGGCAGCAGGGACAACTAATAACTATGATGGCTGTAGAAGGGCAGCAGGGTCAACTAATAACCATGATGGATATAGAGGTGCAGCAGGGCCAACTAAAAACCATGATGGCTGTAGAGGGGCAGCAGGGTCAACGAATAACCATGATGGCTGAAGAGGGGCAGCAGGGCCAACTAATAACCATGATGTCTGTAGAGGGGCAGCAGGAGAGAATAATAACCATGAAGGCTGTCGAGGGGCAGCAGGGTCAACTAATAACCATGATGTCTGTAGAGGGGCAGCAGGGTCAACTAATAACCATTATGTCTGTAGAAGGGCAGCAGGAGAGAATAATAACCATGAAGGCTGTCGAGGGGCAGCAGGGTCAACTAATAACCATGATGTCTGTAGAGGGGCAGCAGGGTCAACTAATAACCATGATGGCTATAGAGGGGCAGCAGGGTCAACTAATAACCATGATGGCTATAGAAGGGCAGCAGGGTCAACTAACAACCATGATGGCTTTAGAGGGGCAGCAGGGTCAACTAATAACCATGATGGCTATAGAGGGGCAGCAGTGTCAACTAATAACCATGATGGTGGTAGAGGGGCAGCAGGGAGACTAATAACCATGATGGCTATAGAGGGGCAGCAGGAGAGAATAATAACCATGAAGGCTGTCGAGGGGCAGCAGGGTCAACTAATAACCATGATGTCTGTAGAAGGGGCAGCAGGAGAGAATAATAACCATGAAGGCTGTCGAGGGGCAGCAGGGTCAACTAATAACCATGATGTCTGTAGAGGGGCAGCAGGGTCAACTAATAACCATGATGGCTATAGAGGAGCAGCAGGGTCAACTAATAACCATGATGGCTGAAGAGGGGCAGCAGGAGAGAATAATAACCATGAAGGCTGTCGAGGGGCAGCAGGGTCAACTAATAACCATGATGTCTGTAGAGGGGCAGCAGGGTCAACTAATAACCATGATGGCTGAAGAGGGGCAGCAGAGCCAACTAATAACCATGATGGCTGTAGAGGGGCAGCAGGGCCCACTAACAACCATGATGACTGTAGAGGGGCATCAGCGTCAACTAATAACCATGAAGGCTGTCAAGGGGCAGCAGGGTCAACTAATAACCATGATGTCTGTAGAGGGGCAGCAAGGTCAACTAATAACCATGATGTCTGTAGAAGGGCAGCAGGAGAGAATAATAACCATGAAGGCTGTCGAGGGGCAGCAGGGTCAACTAATAACCATGATGTCTGTAGAGGGGCAACAGGGTCAGCTAATAACCATGATGGCTATAGAGGGGCAGCAGGGTCAACTAATAACCATGATCGCTGAAGAGGGGCAGCAGGGCCAACTGATAACCATGATGGCTGTAGAAGGGCAGCAGGAGAGAATAATAACCATGAAGGCTGTCGAGGGGCAGCAGGGTCAACTAATAACCATGATGTCTGTAGAGGGGCAGCAGGAGAGAATAATAACCATGATTGCTGTAGAGAGGCAGCAGGGCCAACTAATAACCATGATGGCTATCGAGAGGCAGCAGGGCCAACTAATAACCATGATGACTGTAGAGGGGCAGCAGGGACAACTAATAACTATGATGGCTGTAGAAGGGAAGCAGGGTCAACTAATAACCATGATGGATATAGAGGTGCAGCAGGGCCAACTAAAAACCATGATGGCTGTAGAGGGGCAGCAGGGTCAACGAATAACCATGATGGCTTTAGAGGGGCAGCAGGGCCAACTAATAACCATGATGTCTGTAGAGGGGCAGCAGGAGAGAATAATAACCATGAAGGCTGTCGAGGGGCAGCAGGGTCAACTAATAACCATGATGTCTGTAGAGGGGCAGCAGGGTCAACTAAAAACCATGATGTCTGTAGAAGGGCAGCAGGTGAGAATAATAACCATGAAGGCTGTCGAGGGGGCAGCAGGGTCAACTAATAACCATGATGTCTGTAGAGGGGCAGCAGGGTCAACTAATAACCATGATGGCTATAGAGGGGCAGCAGGGTCAACTAATAACCATGATGGCTGAAGAGGGGCAGCAGGGCCAACTAATAACCATGATGGCTGTAGAAGGGCAGCAGGAGAGAATAATAACCATGAAGGCTGTCGAGGGGCAGCATGGTCAACTAATAACCATGATGTCTGTAGAGGGGCAGCAGGAGAGACTAATAACCATGATTGCTGTAGAGAGGCAGCAGGGCCAACTAATAACCATGATGGCTATCGAGAGGCAGCAGGGCCAACTAATAACCATGATGGCTGTCGAGGGGCAGCAGGGTCAACTAATAACCACGATGACTGTAGAGGGGCAGCAGGGACAACTAATAACTATGATGGCTGTAGAAGGGCAGCAGGGTCAACTAATAACCATGATGGATATAGAGGTGCAGCAGGGCCAACTAAAAACCATGATGGCTGTAGAGGGGCAGCAGGGTCAACGAATAACCATGATGGCTTTAGAGGGGCAGCAGGGCCAACTAATAACCATGATGTCTGTAGAGGGGCAGCAGGGTCAACTAATAACCATTATGTCTGTAGAAGGGCAGCAGGAGAGAATAATAACCATGAAGGCTGTCGAGGGGCAGCAGGGTCAACTAATAACCATGATGTCTGTAGAGGGGCAGCAGGGTCAACTAATAACCATGATGGCTATAGAGGGGCAGCAGGGTCAACTAATAACCATGATGGCTGAAGAGGGGCAGCAGGGCCAACTAATAACCATGATGGCTGTAGAAGGGCAGCAGGAGAGAATAATAACCATGAAGGCTGTCGAGGGGCAGCAGGGTCAACTAATAACCATGATGTCTGTAGAGGGGCAGCAGGAGAGAATAATAACCATGATTGCTGTAGAGAGGCAGCAGGGCCAACTAATAACCATGATGGCTATCGAGAGGCAGCAGGGCCAACTAATAACCATGATGGCTGTCGAGGGGCAGCAGGGTCAACTAATAACCACGATGACTGTAGAGGGGCAGCAGGGACAACTAATAACTATGATGGCTGTAGAAGGGCAGCAGGGTCAACTAATAACCATGATGGATATAGAGGTGCAGCAGGGCCAACTAAAAACCATGATGGCTGTAGAGGGGCAGCAGGGTCAACGAATAACCATGATGGCTTTAGAGGGGCAGCAGGGCCAACTAATAACCATGATGTCTGTAGAGGGGCAGCAGGAGAGAATAATAACCATGAAGGCTGTCGAGGGGCAGCAGGGTCAACTAATAACCATGATGTCTGTAGAGGGGCAGCAGGGTCAACTAATAACCATTATGTCTGTAGAAGGGCAGCAGGAGAGAATAATAACCATGATGGCTGTAGAGGGGCAGCAGGGTCAACTAATAACCATGATGTCTGTAGAGGGGCAGCAGGGTCAACTAATAACCATGATGGCTATAGAGGGGCAGCAGGGTCAACTAATAACCATGATGGCTGAAGAGGGGCAGCAGGGTCAACTAATAACCATGATGGCTGAGGGGCAGCAGGGTAGATGGTGGTAGAGGGGCAGCAGGGTCACTAATAACCATGATGGCTATAGAGGGGCAGCAGGAGAGAATAATAACCATGAAGGCTGTCGAGGGGCAGCAGGGTCAACTAATAACCATGATGTCTGTAGAAGGGCAGCAGGAGAGAATAATAACCATGAAGGCTGTCGAGGGGCAGCAGGGTCAACTAATAACCATGATGTCTGTAGAGGGGCAGCAGGGTCAACTAATAACCATGATGGCTATAGAGGAGCAGCAGGGTCAACTAATAACCATGATGGCTGAAGAGGGGCAGCAGGAGAGAATAATAACATGAAGGCTGTCAAGCAGGGTCAACTAATAACCATGATGTCTGTAGAGGGGCAGCAGGGTCAACTAATAACCATGATGGCTGAAGAGGGGCAGCAGGGCCAACTAATAACCATGATGGCTGTAGAGGGCAGCACGGAGAATAATAACCATGATGGCTGTAGAGGGGCAGCAGGGCCCACTAACAACCATGATGACTGTAGAGGGGCATCAGCGTCAACTAATAACCATGATGGCTCAACTAATAACCATGATGTCTGCAGCAGGGTCAACTAATAACCATGATGTCTGTAGAAGGGCAGCAGGAGAGAATAATAACCATGAAGGCTGTCGAGGGGCAGCAGGGTCAACTAATAACCATGATGTCTGTAGAGGGGCAACAGGGTCAGCTAATAACCATGATGGCTATAGAGGGGCAGCAGGGTCAACTAATAACCATGATCGCTGAAGAGGGGCAGCAGGGCCAACTATAACCATGATGGCTGTAGAAGGGCAGCAGGAGAGAATAATAACCATGAAGGCTGTCGAGGGGCAGCAGGGTCAACTAATAACCATGATGTCTGTAGAGGGGCAGCAGGAGAGAATAATAACCATGATGCTGTAGAGAGGCAGCAGGGCCAACTAATAACCATGATGGCTATCGAGAGGCAGCAGGGCCAACTAATAACCATGATGACTGTAGAGGGGCAGCAGGGACAACTAATATCTATGATGGCTGTAGAAGGGAAGCAGGGTCAACTAATAACCATGATGGATATAGAGGTGCAGCAGGGCCAACTAAAAACCATGATGGCTGTAGAGGGGCAGCAGGGTCAACGAATAACCATGATGGCTTTAGAGGGGCAGCAGGGCCAACTAATAACCATGATGTCTGTAGAGGGGCAGCAGGAGAGAATAATAACCATGAAGGCTGTCGAGGGGCAGCAGGGTCAACTAATAACCATGATGTCTGTAGAGGGGCAGCAGGGTCAACTAAAAACCATGATGTCTGTAGAAGGGCAGCAGGAGAGAATAATAACCATGAAGGCTGTCGAGGGGCAGCAGGGTCAACTAATAACCATGATGTCTGTAGAGGGGCAGCAGGGTCAACTAATAACCATGATGGCTATAGAGGGGCAGCAGGGTCAACTAATAACCATGATGGCTGAAGAGGGGCAGCAGGGCCAACTAATAACCATGATGGCTGTAGAAGGGCAGCAGGAGAGAATAATAACCATGAAGGCTGTCGAGGGGCAGCATGGTCAACTAATAACCATGATGTCTGTAGAGGGGCAGCAGGAGAGAATAATAACCATGATTGCTGTAGAGAGGCAGCAGGGCCAACTAATAACCATGATGGCTATCGAGAGGCAGCAGGGCCAACTAATAACCATGATGGCTGTCGAGGGGCAGCAGGGTCAACTAATAACCACGATGACTGTAGAGGGGCAGCAGGGACAACTAATAACTATGATGGCTGTAGAAGGGCAGCAGGGTCAACTAATAACCATGATGGATATAGAGGTGCAGCAGGGCCAACTAAAAACCATGATGGCTGTAGAGGGGCAGCAGGGTCAACGAATAACCATGATGGCTTTAGAGGGGCAGCAGGGCCAACTAATAACCATGATGTCTGTAGAGGGGCAGCAGGAGAGAATAATAACCATGAAGGCTGTCGAGGGGCAGCAGGGTCAACTAATAACCATGATGTCTGTAGAGGGGCAGCAGGGTCAACTAATAACCATTATGTCTGTAGAAGGGCAGCAGGAGAGAATAATAACCATGAAGGCTGTCGAGGGGCAGCAGGGTCAACTAATAACCATGATGTCTGTAGAGGGGCAGCAGGGTCAACTAATAACCATGATGGCTATAGAGGGGCAGCAGGGTCAACTAATAACCATGATGGCTATAGAAGGGCAGCAGGGTGATGGCTTTAGAGGGGCAGCAGGGTCAACTAATAACCATGATGGCTATAGAGGGGCAGCAGGTCAACTAATAATATGATGGTGGTAGAGGGGCAGCATGATGATGGCTATAGAGGGGCAGCAGGAGAGAATAATAACCATGAAGGCTGTCGAGGGGCAGCAGGGTCAACTAATAACCATGATGTCTGTAGAAGGGCAGCAGGAGAGAATAATAACCATGAAGGCTGTAGAGGGGCAGCAGGGTCAACTAATAACCATGATGTCTGTAGAGGGGCAGCAGGGTCAACTAATAACCATGATGGCTATAGAGGGCAGCAGGGTCAACTAATAACCATGATGGCTGAAGAGGGGCAGCAGGAGAGAATAATAACCATGAAGGCTGTCGAGGGGCAGCAGGGTCAACTAATAACCATGATGTCTGTAGAGGGGCAGCAGGGTCAACTAATAACCATGATGGCTGAAGAGGGGCAGCAGAGCCAACTAATAACCATGATGGCTGTAGAGGGGCAGCAGGGCCAAACAAATATGACTGTAGAGGGGCATGATGAAGGCTGTCAAGGGGCAGCAGGGTCAACTAATAACCATGATGTCTGTAGAGGGGCAGCAAGGTCAACTAATAACCATGATGTCTGTAGAAGGGCAGCAGGAGAGAATAATAACCATGAAGGCTGTCGAGGGGCAGCAGGGTCAACTAATAACCATGATGTCTGTAGAGGGGCAACAGGGTCAGCTAATAACCATGATGGCTATAGAGGGGCAGCAGGGTCAACTAATAACCATGATCGCTGAAGAGGGGCAGCAGGGCCAACTGATAACCATGATGGCTGTAGAAGGGCAGCAGGAGAGAATAATAACCATGAAGGCTGTCGAGGGCAGCAGGGTCAACTAATAACCATGATGGCTGTAGAGGGGCAGCAGGAGAGAATAATAACCATGATTGCTGTAGAGAGGCAGCAGGGCCAACTAATAACCATGATGGCTATCGAGAGGCAGCAGGGCCAACTAATAACCATGATGACTGTAGAGGGGCAGCAGGGACAACTAATAACTATGATGGCTGTAGAAGGGAAGCAGGGTCAACTAATAACCATGATGGATATAGAGGTGCAGCAGGGCCAACTAAAAACCATGATGGCTGTAGAGGGGCAGCAGGGTCAACGAATAACCATGATGGCTTTAGAGGGGCAGCAGGGCCAACTAATAACCATGATGTCTGTAGAGGGGCAGCAGGAGAGAATAATAACCATGAAGGCTGTCGAGGAGCAGCAGGGTCAACTAATAACCATGATGTCTGTAGAGGGGCAGCAGGGTCAACTAAAAACCATGATGTCTGTAGAAGGGCAGCAGGTGAGAATAATAACCATGAAGGCTGTCGAGGGGCAGCAGGGTCAACTAATAACCATGATGTCTGTAGAGGGGCAGCAGGGTCAACTAATAACCATGATGGCTATAGAGGGGCAGCAGGGTCAACTAATAACCATGATGGCTGAAGAGGGGCAGTCAGGGCCAACTAATAACCATGATGGCTGTAGAAGGGCAGCAGGAGAGAATAATAACCATGAAGGCTGTCGAGGGGCAGCATGGTCAACTAATAACCATGATGTCTGTAGAGGGGCAGCAGGAGAGACTAATAACCATGATTGCTGTAGAGAG
Organism: Oncorhynchus masou masou; assembly: GCF_036934945.1. Taxonomy (NCBI): domain Eukaryota; kingdom Metazoa; phylum Chordata; class Actinopteri; order Salmoniformes; family Salmonidae; genus Oncorhynchus; species Oncorhynchus masou. Next base: position 4,603 of record NW_027011664.1, on the reverse strand, counting down.
GCAGCAGGGCCAACTAATAACCATGATGGCTATCGAGAGGCAGCAGGGCCAACTAATAACCATGATGGCTGTCGAGGGGCAGCAGGGTCAACTAATAACCACGATGACTGTAGAGGGGCAGCAGGGACAACTAATAACTATGATGGCTGTAGAAGGGCAGCAGGGTCAACTAATAACCATGATGGATATAGAGGTGCAGCAGGGCCAACTAAAAATATGATGGCTGTAGAGGGGCAGCAGGGTCAACGAATAACCATGATGGCTTTAGAGGGGCAGCAGGGCCAACTAATAACCATGATGTCTGTAGAGGGGCAGCAGGAGAGAATAATAACCATGATGTCTGTAGAAGGGCAGCAGGAGAGAATAATAACCATGATGGCTGTAGAGGGGCAGCAGGGTCAACTAATAACCATGATGTCTAGATCAACCCATGATGGCTATAGAGGGGCAGCAGGGTCAACTAATAACCATGATGTCTGTAGAGGGGCAGCAGGAGAGAATAATAACCATGATTGCTAGAGAGGCAGCAGGGCCAACTAATAACCATGATGGCTATCGAGAGGGCAGCAGATGGCTGTCGAGGGAATAATAACCATGATGGATATAGAGGTGCAGCAGGGCCAACTAAAAACCATGATGTCTGTAGAGGGGCAGCAGGGCCAACTAATAACCATGATGTCTGTAGAGGGGCAGCAGGAGAGAATAATAACCATGAAGGCTGTCGAGGGGCAGCAGGGTCAACTAATAACCATGATGTCTGTAGAGGGGCAACAGGGTCAACTAATAACCATGATGTCTGTAGAGGGGCAGCAGGGTCAACTAATAACCATGATGGCTATACGGGGTCAGCAGGGTCAACTAATAACCATGATGGCTGAAGAGGGGCATCAGGGCCAACTAATAACCATGATGGCTGTAGAGGGGCAGCAGGGTCAACTAATAACCATGATGGCTATAGAAGGGCAGCAGGGTCAACTAATAACCATGATGGCGGTAGAGGGGGAGCAGGGCCAACAAATAACCATGATGGCTGAAGAGGGGCAGCAGGGCCAACTAATAACCATGATGGCTGTAGAAGGGCAGCAGGAGAGAATAATAACCATGAAGGCTGTCGAGGGGCAGCAGGGTCAACTAATAACCATGATGTCTGTAGAGGGGCAGCAGGAGAGAATAATAACCATGATTGCTGTAGAGAGGCAGCAGGGTCCAACTAATAACCATGATGGCTATCGAGAGGCAGCAGAGCCAACTAATAACCATGATGGCTGTCGAACAGGGTCAACTAATAACCATGATGGCTGTAGAGGGGCAGCAGGGACAACTAATAACTATGATGGCTGTAGAAGGGAAGCAGGGTCAACTAATAACCATGATGGATATAGAGGTGCAGCAGGGCCAACTAAAAACCATGATGGCTGTAGAGGGGCAGCAGGGTCAACTAATAACCATGATGGCTTTAGAGGGGCAGCAGGGCCAACTAATAACCATGATGTCTGTAGAGGGGCAGCAGGAGAGAATAATAACCATGAAGGCTGTAGAGGGGCAGCAGGGTCAACTAATAACCATGATGTCTGTAGAGGGGCAGCAGGGTCAACTAAAAACCATGATGTCTGTAGAAGGGCAGCAGGAGAGAATAATAACCATGAAGGCTGTCGAGGGGCAGCAGGGTCAACTAATAACCATGATGTCTGTAGAGGGGCAGCAGGGTCAACTAATAACCATGATGGCTATAGAGGGGCAGCAGGGTCAACTAATAACCATGATGGCTGAAGAGGGGCAGCAGGGCCAACTAATAACCATGATGTCTGTAGAGGGGCAGCAGGAGAGAATAATAACCATGAAGGCTGTCGAGGGGCAGCAGGAGAGAATAATAACCATGATTGCTGTAGATAATAACCATGATGGCTATCGAGAGGCAGCAGGGCCAACTAATAACCATGATGGCTGTCGAGGGGCAGCAGGGTCAACTAATAACCATGACTGTAGAGGGGCAGCTGGGACAACTAATAACTATGATGGCTGTAGAAGGGCAGCAGGGTCAACTAATAACCATGATGGATATAGAGGTGCAGCAGGGCCAACTAAAAACCATGATGGCTGTAGAGGGGCAGCAGGGTCAATAATAACCATGATGGCTTTAGAGGGGCAGCAGGGCCAACTAATAACCATGATGTCTGTAGAGGGGCAGCAGGAGAGAATAATAACCATGAAGGCTGTCGAGGGGCAGCAGGGTCAACTAATAACCATGATGTCTGTAGAGGGGCAGCAGGGTCAACTAATAACCATGATGGTAGAAGGGCAGCAGGAGAGAATAATAACCATGAAGGCTGTCGAGGGAAGCAGGGTCAACTAATAACCATGATGTCTGTAGAGGGGCAGCAGGGTCAACTAATAACCATGATGGCTATAGAGGGGCAGCAGGGTCAACTAATAACCATGATATGGCTGAAGAGGGGCAGCAGGGCCAAGTAATAACCATGATGGCTGTAGAAGGGCAGGGAGAGAATAATAACCATGAAGGCTGTCGAGGGCAGCAGGGTCAACTAATAACCATGATGTCTGTAGAGGGGGAAGCAGGAGAGAATAATAACCATGATTGCTGTAGAGAGGCAGCAGGGCCAACTAATAACCATGATGGCTATCGAGAGGCAGCAGGGCCAACTAATAACCATGATGGCTGTAGAAGGGCAGCAGGAGAGAATAATAACCATGAAGGCTGTCGAGGGGCAGCAGGGTCAACTAATAACCATGATGTCTGTAGAGGGGCAGCAGGAGAGAATAATAACCATGATTGCTGTAGAGAGGCAGCAGGGCCAACTAATAACCATGATGGCTATCGAGAGGCAGCAGGGCCAACTAATAACCATGATGGCTGAAGAGGGGCAGCAGGGTCAACTAGTAACCATGATGGATATAGAGGTGCAGCAGGGCCAACTAAAAACCATGATGTCTGTAGAGGGGCAGCAGGGCCAACTAATAACCATGATGTCTGTAGAGGGGCAGCAGGAGAGAATAATAACCATGAAGGCTGTCGAGGGGCAGCAGGGTCAACTAATAACCATGATGTCTGTAGAGAAGCAACAGGGTCAACTAATAACCATGATGTCTGTAGAGGGGCAGCAGGGTCAACTAATAACCATGATGGCTATAGAGGGGCAGCAGGGTCAACTAATAACCATGATGGCTGAAGAGGGGCATCAGGGCCAACTAATAACCATGATGGCTGTAGAGGGGCAGCAGGGTCAACTAATAACCATGATGGCTGTAGAGGGGCAGCAGGGCCAACAAATAACCATGATGGCTTTAGAGGGGCAGCAGGGCCAACTAATAACCATGATGTCTGTAGAGGGGCAGCAGGAGAGAATAATAACCATGAAGGCTGTCGAGGGGCAGCAGGGTCAACTAATAACCATGATGTCTGTAGAGTGGCAGCAGGGTCAACTAAAAACCATGATGTCTGTAGAAGGGCAGCAGGAGAGAATAATAACCATGAAGGCTGTCGAGGGGCAGCAGGGTCAACTAATAACCATGATGTCTGTAGAGGGGCAGCAGGGTCAACTAATAACCATGATGGCTATAGAGGGGCAGCAGGGTCAACTAATAACCATGATGGCTGAAGAGGGGCAGCAGGGCCAACTAATAACCATGATGTCTGTAGAGGGGCAGCAGGAGAGAATAATAACCATGATTGCTGTAGAGAGGCAGCAGGGCCAACTAATAACCATGATGGCTATCGAGAGGCAGCAGGGCCAACTAATAACCATGATGGCTGTCGAGGGGCAGCAGGGTCAACTAATAACCACGATGACTGTAGAGGGGCAGCAGGGACAACTAATAACTATGATGGCTGTAGAAGGGCAGCAGGGTCAACTAATAACCATGATGGATATAGAGGTGGCAGGGCCAACTAAAACCATGATGGCTGTAGAGGGGCAGCAGGGTCAACGAATAACCATGATGGCTTTAGAGGGGCAGCAGGGCCAACTAATAACCATGATGTCTGTAGAGGGGCAGCAGGAGAGAATAATAACCATGAAGGCTGTCGAGGGGCAGCAGGGTCAACTAATAACCATGATGTCTGTAGAGGGGCAGCAGGGCCAACTAATAACCATGATGTCTGTAGAGGGGCAGCAGGAGAGAATAATAACCATGATTGCTGTAGAGAGGCAGCAGGGCCAACTAATAACCATGATGGCTATCGAGAGGCAGCAGGGCAACTAATAACCATGATGGCTGTCGAGAATAATAACCATGATGGATATAGAGGTGCAGCAGGGCCAACTAAAACCATGATGTCTGTAGAGGGGCAGCAGGGCCAACTAATAACCATGATGTCTGTAGAGGGGCAGCAGGAGAGAATAATAACCATGAAGGCTGTCGAGGGGCAGCAGGGTCAACTAATAACCATGATGTCTGTAGAGGGGCAACAGGGTCAACTAATAACCATGATGTCTGTAGAGGGGCAGCAGGGTCAACTAATAACCATGATGGCTATACGGGGTCAGCAGGGTCAACTAATAACCATGATGGCTGAAGAGGGGCATCAGGGCCAACTAATAACCATGATGGCTATAGAGGGGCAGCAGGGTCAACTAATAACCAT
>NW_027011663.1:0-22833 GCF_036934945.1 Oncorhynchus masou masou | reverse complement strand
AGCTGAGTCTCTCTCTCTCTCTCTCTCTCTTCTTCTTCTTTATTCATGTCTTCCCTCCTTCCTGATGTCTGTGTCTCACTTAAGAACAGGACAAAGAAGGCAAACCGTTCTGTTGGAAGGGTTTTGAAGTTCCTCGACAAACATCGGACACGGATATCAGGAAGGAGGGCAGAGGGAGGAGGGAGGAGGAGTGGAGAGCGTATGAACGGATGAAAGAGGAAGCTGCTGGGTTCTTGGAGGAAACAGGCACGTGACGGAGGGTGGGGGGGTTGGGGGTGTCGTGGGGGTTGTCTGTATCCCCCTTCTGGTTGTTTTAACAGCAGTTGGTCGGGCACAGGGCAGACTGGATGCTAGGTGGAACGTGAGCTGGTCTACACCCTGCTGAGGTCTCTGTTTCTCTCTCTGTTCATCTCCATCCGTGCCTCTCTCTCTCTGTTCCTCTCTCTGTTCTTCTCTCTCTCTCTCTGTACCTCTCTTTCTTCCTCTTTCTCTGTTCCTCTCTCTCTCTCTGTTCTTCTCTCTCTCTCTGTACTCTCTTCTTCCTCTTCTCTGTTCCTCTCTGGTCCTCTCCTCTGTTCCTCTCTCTCTCCTTTCCTCTCACTCCCTCTGTTCCTCTCTCTGTTCCTCTCTCTGTTCTTCTCTCTCTCTCTCTGTACCTCTCTCTTTCTTCCTCTTTCTCTGTTCCTCTCTCTGTTCATCTCCATCCGTGCCTCTCACTCTCTGTTCCTCTCTCTTTCTGTTCCTCTCTCTGTTCCTCTCTCTGTCTCTTTCTTCTCTCTCTCTCTCTCTGTACCTCTCTCTCTCTTCCTCTTTCTCTGTTCCTCTTCTCTGTTCCTCTCTGTACTCTGTTCCTCTCGCTCTCTGTTCCTCTCGCTCTCTGTTTCTTTCTCGCTCTCTGTTTCTCTCTCTGTTTCTCTCTGTTTCTCTCCTCTGTTTCTCTCTCTGTTTCTCTCTCTCTCTGTTTCTCTCTCTCTCTGTTTCTCTCTCTCTCTGTTTCTCTCTCTCTCTGTTTCTCTCTCTCTGTTTCTCTCTCTTTCTCTCTGTTACTCTCTCTGTTTCTCTCTCTTTTTCTCTCTGTTACTCTCTTCTCTGTTTCTCTCTCTCTGTTTCTCTCTCTCTGTTCTCTCTCTCTGCTACTCTCTCTCTCTGTTTCTCTCTCTCTGTTTCTCTCTCTCCTGTTTCTCTCTCTCTCTGTTTCTCTCTCTCTCTGTTTCTCTCTCTCTCTGTTTCTCTCTCTTTTTTTCTCTCTCTCTCTGTTTCTCTCTCTCTCTGTTTCTCTCTCTTTTTTTCTCTCTGTTACTCTCTCTCTGTTTCTCTCTCTCTGTTTCTCTCTGTTACTCTCTCTCTGTTTCTCTCTCTCTGTTTCTCTCTGTTACTCTCTCTCTCTGTTTCTCTTTCTCGTTCTATTGTCCTCTTTCTCAGAGGTCCTGAGTAAATATTACTGCCATCTGCACTCTCTCTCTTTGTTTCTCTCTCCATCTCTCTGTCTCACTATGTGAATCTGTCTCACTATGTCAGTCTGTCTCTGTATCTCACTATGTCAGTCTGTCTCTGTCAGTCTCTCTCTCACACTCAAGCACAAATCCAAGATGGCGTAGCAGTAAGTCGTCCTGTCGTATCGTCTCTCTGTAAATATCGTCTCTTTTTCGTTTTAGATATTTTTCTTTGCATATCTTTAAAAACATTTTGCTAGCTTCCAAATACTCTCCTGCAACCCGCCTCACCCAATGTAGCTACTTTTCCTAAAGTATTTATATTTACTTCGGAACCGGAACCCCTCAACTGAAGCTAGCCAGCTAACCACCTGCTATGCTAGCGGTCTTCAGCTAACCGGTCATCAGCTGACCCTTAGAGCTCGGAAAGCTCTCGCCAGTTCGAACAACGCAACGCTAACCAGAGCATAACGGACCTATTTTTTTTTTTTTTAACCCTAGATTCCCAGCAAACGGAACATTTTTTCAGCTGGATCTTCACAACTAGCTATCGAGCTAAACCGCAACCCTGGTTGATTACTCCTGGCCAGCGTTTCCACCCACGTAGCTTGAAGCTAGCCCGGCCAGAGCTCCTGTGCTCCTAGCATACTCCTGGGCTACAATACCCGGACCCATGTCACTGCATGAAGAGGAATAAACAGACTCACCCCATCGCGATGTCCTCCAAAGGCTAACTCTCTAGCCCTCGCTATCTCCTTGCTTGCTAATTCGGCATGCTAACTGCTAGCTTGTTTAGCCCAGGTCCGCTAACTACTACCTTGTTTACCCCGGCCTGTTAATCTGTTAGCTTGTTAGCACAGGCCTGCTAATCTGTTAGCTTGTTAGCACAGGCCTGCTAACCATCTGCATCGCGTCCCAAACACACAGTGGCCCATATGTACTTTCTATCTCTTCCCAATTTTTTTAAAATTTGTTTATACCTTCCGGAAACCTGCCTCACCCAATGTGATACAGATACAGAATTATTTTTAATTTTTAGAACACACTCAAGAACCTCCAGAAGCTAACCAGCTAACTAGCTACAAGCTATTTAGTCATTGTTAGTTTTTTAACCTGGATAACACTAGCCAGTCCAGCCCCCCTGCCCCATCCACCGCTGCCCCTGGACTCTGATCACTTGGCTACATAGCTGATGCACGCTGGACTGTCCATTAATCACGGTACTCCATTCTGCTTGTTTGTTTTATCTGTCGGCCCCGTTGTCTAGTCAATGCCATTTTACCTGCTGTTGTTATGCTAGCTGATTAGCTGTTGTCTCACCCACTGTTTTAGCTAGCTTTCCCAGTTCAACACCTGTGATTACTGTATGCCTCGCTGTATGTCTCTCTCAAATGTCAATATGCCTTGTATACTGTTGCTCAGGTTAGTTATCATTGTTTTAGTTCACAATGGAGCCCCTTGTCCCACTCCTCATACCCCTGATACCTCCTTTGTCCCACCTCCCACATATGCGGTGACCTCATCCATTACAACCAGCATGTCCAGAGATAAAACCTCTCTCATCATCACCCAGTGCCTGGGCTTACCTCCGCCGTACCCGCACCCCACCATACCCCTGTCTCGCATTATGCCCTGAATATATTCTACCATGCCCAGAAACCTGCTCCTCTTATTCTCTGTCCCCAGCGCTCTAGGGCGACCAGTTTTGATAGCCTTTAGCCGCACCCTCATACTACTCCTTCTCTGTTCCGCGGGTGATGTGGAGGTAAACCCAGGCCCTGCATGTCCCCAGGCACCCTCATTTGTTGACTTCTGTGATCGAAAAAGCCTTGGTTTCATGCATGTCAACATCAGAAGCCTCCTCCCTAAGTTTGTTTTACTCACTGCTTTAGCACACTCTGCTAACCCTGATGTCCTTGCCGTGTCTGAATCCTGGCTCCAGGAAGGCCACCAAAAATTCAGAGATTTCCATACCCAACTATAACATCTTCCGTCAAGATAGAACTGCCAAAGGGGGAGGAGTTGCAGTCTACTGCAGAGATAGCCTGCAAAGTAATGTCATACTTTCCAGGTCCATACCCAAACAGTTCGAACTACTAATTATGAAAATTACTCTCTCCAGAAATAAGTCTCTCACTGTTGCCGCCTGCTACCGACCCCCTCAGCTCCCAGCTGTGCCTGGACACCATTTGTGAATTGATTGCCCCCATCTAGCTTCAGAGTATGTTCTGTTAGGTGACCTAAACTGGGATATGCTTAACACCCCGGCAATCCTACAATCTAAGCTAGATGCCCTCAATCTCACACAAATCATCAAGGAACCCACCAGGTACAACCCTAACTCTGTAAGCAAGGGCACCCTCATAGACGTCATCCTGACCAACTGGCCCTCCAAATACACCTCCGCTGTCTTCAATCAGGATCTCAGCGACCACTGCCTCATTGCCTGTATCCGCTACGGTGCCGCAGTCAAACGACCACCCCTCATCACTGTCAAACGCTCCCTAAAACACTTCTGTGAGCAGGCCTTTCTAATCGACCTGGCCCGGATACCCTGGAAGGACATTGACCTCATCCCGTCAGTTGAGGATGCCTGGTCATTCTTTAAGAGTAACTTCCTCACAATTTTAGATAAGCATGCTCCGTTCAAAAAATGCAGAACTAAGAACAGATACAGCCCTTGGTTCACTCCAGACCTGACTGCCCTCGACCAGCACAAAAACATCCTTTGGCGGACTGCAATAGCATCGAACAGTCCCGCGATATGCAACTGTTCAGGAAGTCAGGAACCAATACACGAGTCAGTCAGGAAAGCTAAGGCCAGATTCTTCAGGCAGAAGTTTGCATCCTGTAGCTCCAACTCCAAAAAGATCTGGGACACTGTGAAGTCCATGGAGAACAAGAGCACCTCCTCCCAGCTGCCCACTGCACTGAGGCTAGGGAACACGGTCACCACCGACAAATCCATGATTATTGAAAACTTCAACAAGCATTTCTCAACGGCTGGCCATGCCTTCCGCCTGGCTACTCCTACCTCGGCCAACAGCTCCGGCCCCCCCGCAGCTCCTCGCCCAAGCCTATCCAGGTTCTCCTTTACCCAAATCCAGATAGCAGATGTTCTGAAAGAGCAGAACCTGGACCCATATAAATCAGCTGGGCTTGACAATCTGGACCCTCTATTTCTGAAACTATCCGCCGCCATTGTCGCAACCCCTATTACCAGCCTGTTCAACCTCTTTCATATCGTCTGAGATCCCCAAGGATTGGAAAGCTGCCGCAGTCATCCCCTCGTCAAAGGGGGAGACACCCTGGACCCAAACTGTTACAGACCTATATCCATTCTGCCTTGCCTATCTAAGGTCTTCGAAAGCCAAGTCAACAAACAGGTCACTGACCATCTCGAATCCCACCGTACCTTCTCCGCTATGCAATCTGGTTTCCGAGCCGGGTTACTGGTGCACCTCCAGCCACACTCAAGGTACTAAACGACATCATAACCGCCATCGATAAAGACAGTGCTGTGCAGCCGTCTTCATCGACCTTGCCAAAACTTTCGACTCTGTCAATCACCATATTCTTATCAGCAGACTCAGTAGCCTCGGTTTTTCGGATGACTGCCTTGCCTGGTTCTACCAATTACTTTGCAGACAGAGTTCAGTGTGTCAAATCGGAGGGCATGCTGTCCGGTCCTCTGGCAGTCTCTATGGGGGTGCCACAGGGTTCAATTCTCGGGCCGACTCTTTTCTCTGTATATATCAATGATGTTGCTCTTGCTGCGGGCGATTCCCTGATCCACCTCTACGCAGACGACACCATTCTATATACTTTCGGCCCGTCATTGACACTGTGCTATCTAACCTCAAAACGAGCTTCAATGCCATACAACACTCCTTCCGTGGCCTCCAACTGCTATTAAACGCTAGTAAAACCAAGTGCATGCTTTTCAACCGATCGCTGCCTGCACCCGCATGCTCCACTTAGCATCACCACACTGGATGGTTCCGACCTTGAATATGTGGACAGCTATAAGTACCTAGGTGTCTGGCTAGACTGCAAACTCTCGTTCCAGACCCATATCAAACATCTCCAATCGAAAAATCAAATCAAGAGTCGGCTTTCTATTCCGTAACAAAGCCTCCTTCACTCACGCTGCCAAGCTTACCCTAGTAAAACTGACTATCCTACCGATCCTCTGATTTCGGCGATGTCATCTACAAAATTGCTTCCAACACTCTTCTCAGCAAACTGGATGCAGTTTATCACAGTGCCATCCGTTTTGTCACTAAAGCACCTTATACTACCCACCACTGCGACTTGTATGCTCTAGTCGGCTGGCCCTCGCTACATATTCGTCGCAAGACCCACTGGCTCCAGGTCATCTACAAGGCCATGCTAGGTAAAGCTCCACCTTATCTCAGTTCACTGGTCACGATGGCAACACCCATCCGTAGCACACGCTCCAGCAGGTGTATCTCACTGATCATCCTTAAAGCCAACACCTCATTCGACGCCTTTCGTTTCAGTACTCTGCTGCCTGTGACTGGAACGAATTACAAAAATCGCTGAAGTTGGAGACTTTTATCTCCCTCACCAACCTCAACATCAGCTATCTGAGCAGCTAACCGATCGCTGCAGCTGTACATAATCTATTGGTAAATAGCCCACCCATTTTCACCTACCTCATCCCCACAGTTATTATTTATTTACTTTTCTGCTCTTTTGCACACCAATATCTCTACCTGTACATGATCATCTGATCATTTATCACTCCAGTGTTAATCTGCAATATTGTAATTATTCGCCTACCTCCTCATGCCTTTTGCACACATTGTATATAGACTCCCCCTTTTTTTCTACTGTGTTATTGACTTGTTAATTGTTTACTCCATGTGTAACTCTGTGTTGTCTGTTCACACTGCTATGCTTTATCTTGGCCAGGTCGCAGTTGCAAATGAGAACTTGTTCTCAACTAGCCCACCTGGTAAATAAAGGTGTTCTCAACTAGCGTACCTGGTTAAATAAAGGTGTTCTCAACTAGCCTACCTGGTTAAATAAAGGTGTTCTCAACTAGCCTACCTGGTTAAATAAAGGTGTTCTCAAATAGCCTACCTGGTTAAATAAAGGTGTTCTCAACTAGCCTACCTGGTTAAATAAAGGTGTTCTCAACTAGCCTACCTGGTTAAATAAAGGTGTTCTCAACTAGCCTACCTGGTTAAATAAAGGTGTTCTCACCTAGCCTACCTGGTTAAATAAAGGTGTTCTCAACTAGCCTACCTGGTTAAATAAAGGTGTTCTCAACTAGCCTACCTGGTTAAATAAAGGTGTTCTCAACTAGCCTACCTGGTTAAATAAAGGTGTTCTCAACTAGCCTACCTGGTTAAATAAAGGTGGAAAAAAAAAGCATGTTGAAGGTATTGTGAAATACGACTCTCAGCTGGGTGTGTGTGTGTGTGTGTGTGTGTGTGTGTGTGTGTGTGTGTGTGTGTGTGTGTGTGTGTGTGTGTGTGTGTGTGTGTGTGTGTGTGTGTGTGTGTGTGTGTGTGTGTGTGTGTGTGTGCGTGTGTGTGTGTGCGTGTGCTGTGTGTGTGTGTGTGTCTGTGTGTGTGTGTGTGTGCGTGCGTGCGTGCGTGCGTGCGTGTGTTTGTGCTTATGTGTGTGTGTGTGCTTATGTGTGTAAAATCGCTCGTGCTTCCTGCATTTTTGGAGATCCTTACACTCATTCCATACACAGTGGTTGAAGGGCTCACTGTGGGCTCATTATGCGAAGAGTGTAACTTATAGAAACAGCCCCACATCGCTCACGTTAACCCTTACAACTTGGGTTGAACTTTGACCTTTTTTCCTTCGCCAAATGCAAAAGTAGGAGAGCATGAAATGTCTAGACATTCTCACACTGAGTACTGTATATTTGCCAGGAGACAACATTAATTTCCTTGACTGTTATTGATGAGAAGCGTCATGATGGTGAGTTATGAGGAATACCAGACACCAGACACTAGGCTAATCTGATAAACTGGAGTTGCTGGACTGGAGTCAAATGTACACATGTTGCTGTGGTGCATTATTCATGCAATTTGTCCCCATTCTATTACAAAACTGGCTAGTTTGTCTGGATTCTAGAATTCCTCTGAACATTGGTGACAGAACTAATAAACAAACAATGGCTTTTCTTCCAGACATCAACAGTTCTGCAGGTTGTGATTTGAGTGATTCACACTAAAGGGACAAGACAAAACAGATTAAAAAAAAAAGGTAGCAAGGTAGTCAATGCAATCATAAAGATAACAAGTAACACGCACAACACTGGCTGATTGTTATCTGCAAATCCTCTGTAAAAAAATAAATATGTATATTCATATTAGTCCCAAGCCTATTCACTTAGGATGGCAGTCTTCTGAGATGCATTAGACCGAAGTGGAAGTTTCTCACGTCAGAGGTCCATTCACACCCTTGGTGGTAAATATAGCTCTCCTTGAGTTCCCGTGGCAATGGTAAACAATACGTGATGTCACAGTGATGCACCCTGGGCCAGGATGGGGACAATCAACAGGAAGTGTCTCAGCAGCAAGCTGCTTCCCAGAGAAAAACACAAGACAAACATAGCAAAACTACAAACACACCAGAACACTGATCAACAGAGCTAGAGAGATAACAAACACTGCTCAACAGAGCTAGAGAGATGATAAACACCGCTCAACAGAGCTAGAGAGATGACAAACACTGCTCAACAGAGCTAGAGAGATGACAAACACTGCTCAACAGAGCTAGAGAGATGACAAACACTGCTCAACAGAGCAAGAGAGATGACAAACACCGCTCAACAGAGCTAGAGAGATGACAAACACCGCTCAACAGAGCTAGAGAGATGACAAACACTGCTCAACAGAGCTAGAGAGATGACAAACACCGCTCAACAGAGCTAGAGAGATGACAAACACCGCTCAACAGAGCTAGAGAGATGACAGACACTGCTCAACAGAGCTAGAGAGATAACAAACACTGCTCAACAGAGCAAGAGAGATGACAAACAGCTAGAGAGATGATAAACAGCTAGAGATATGACAAAAAGCTAGAGAGATGACAAACACTGCTCAACAGAGCTAGAGAGATGACAAACACTGCTCAACAGAGCTGGAGAGATGACAAACACTGCTCAAAAGAGCTAGAAAGATGACAAACACTGCTCAACAGAGCTAGAGAGATGACAAACACTGCTCAACAGAGCTAGAGAGATGACAAACAGCTAGAGAGATGACAAACACTGCTCAACAGAGCTAGAGAGATGACAAACACTGCTCAACAGAGCTAGAGAGATAACAAACACTGCTCAACAGAGCTAGAGGGATGGCAAACACTGCTCAACAGAGCTAGAGAGATGACAAACACTGCTCAACAGAGCTAGAGAGATAACAAACACTGCTCAAAAGAGCTAGAAAGATGACAAACACTGCTCAACAGAGCTAGAGAGATGACAAACACTGCTCAACAGAGCTAGAGAGATGACAAACAGCTAGAGAGATGACAAACACTGCTCAACAGAGCTAGAGAGATGACAAACAGCTAGAGAGATAACAAACACTGCTCAACAGAGCTAGAGATGACAAACACTGCTCAACAGAGCTAGAGAGATGACAAACACTGCTCAACAGAGCTAGAGAGATGACAAACACTGCTCAACAGATCAAGAGAGATGACAAACACTGCTCAACAGAGCTAGAGAGATGACAAACACTGCTCAACAGAGCTAGAGAGATGATAAACAGCTAGAGAGATGATAAACAGCTAGAGAGATGACAAACAGCTAGAGAGATGACAAACACTGCTCAACAGAGCTAGAGAGATAAACAAACACTGCTCAACAGAGCTAGAGAGATGACAAACACTGCTCAACAGAGCTAGAGAGATGACAAACACCGCTCAACAGAGCTAGAGAGATGACAAACACCGCTCAACAGAGCTAGAGAGATGACAAACAGCTAGAGATATGACAAAAAGCTAGAGAGATGACAAACACTGCTCAACAGAGCTAGAGAGATGACAAACACTGCTCAACAGAGCTAGAGAGATGACAAACAGCTAGAGAGATGACAAACACTGCTCAACAGAGCTAGAGAGATGACAAACACTGCTCAACAGAGCTAGAGGGATGGCAAACACTGCTCAACAGAGCTAGAGAGATGACAAACACTGCTCAACAGAGCTAGAGAGATGACAAACACTGCTCAAAAGAGCTAGAAAGATGACAAACACTGCTCAACAGAGCTAGAGAGATGACAAACACTGCTCAACAGAGCTAGAGAGATGACAAACAGCTAGAGAGATGACAAACACTGCTCAACAGAGCTAGAGAGATGACAAACAGCTAGAGAGATAACAAACACTGCTCAACAGAGCTAGAGAGATGACAAACACTGCTCAACAGAGCTAGAGAGATGACAAACACTGCTCAACAGAGCTAGAGAGATGACAAACACTGCTCAAAAGAGCTAGAAAGATGACAAACACTGCTCAACAGAGCTAGAGAGATGACAAACACTGCTCAACAGATCAAGAGAGATGACAAACACTGCTCAACAGAGCTAGAGAGATGACAAACACTGCTCAACAGAGCTAGAGAGATGACAAACACTGCTCAAAAGAGCTAGAAAGATGACAAACACTGCTCAACAGAGCTAGAGAGATGACAAACACTGCTCAACAGAGCTAGAGAGATGACAAACAGCTAGAGAGATGACAAACACTGCTCAACAGAGCTAGAGAGATGACAAACAGCTAGAGAGATAACAAACACTGCTCAACAGAGCTAGAGAGATGACAAACACTGCTCAACAGAGCTAGAGAGATGACAAACACTGCTCAACAGAGCTAGAGAGATGACAAACACTGCTCAACAGAGCTAGAGAGATGACAAACACTGCTCAACAGAGCTAGAGAAGATGACAAACACTGCTCAACAGAGCTAGAGAGATGACAAACACTGCTCAACAGAGCTAGAGAGATGACAAACACTGCTCAACAGAGCTAGAGAGATGACAAACACTGCTCAACAGAGCTAGAGAGATGACAAACACTGCTCAACAGAGCTAGAGAGATGACAAACACTGCTCAACAGAGCTAGAGAGATGACAAACACTGCTCAACAGAGAGCTAGAGAGATGCTCAACAAGACAAACACTGCTCAACAGAGCTAGAGAGATGAGAACAGAGATGATAAACAGCTAGAGAGATGATAAACAGCTAGAGAGATGACAAACACTGCTCAACAGAGCTAGAGAGATGACAAACACTGCTCAGAGCTAGAGAGATGACAAACACTGCTCAACAGAGCTAGAGAGATGCTCAACAAACACTGCTCAACAGAGCTAGAGAGATGACAAACACTGCTCAACAGAGCTAGAGAGATGACAAACACTGCTCAAAAGAGCAGAGCTAGAGAGATGACAAACACTGCTCAACAGAGCTAGAGAGATGACAAACAGCTAGAGAGATAACAAACACTGCTCAACAGAGCTAGAGAGATGACAAACACTGCTCAACAGAGCTAGAGAGATGACAAACACTGCTCAACAGAGCTAGAGAGATGACAAACACTGCTCAACAGAGCTAGAGAGATGACAAACACTGCTCAACAGAGCTAGAGAGATGACAAACACTGCTCAACAGAGCTAGAGAGATGACAAACACACTGCTCAACAGAGCTAGAGAGATGACAAACACTGCTCAACAGAGCTAGAAAGATGACAAACACTGCTCAACAGAGCTAGAGAGATGACAAACACTGCTCAACAGAGCTAGAGAGATGACAAACACTGCTCAGAGCTAGATGACAAACACTGCTCAACAGAGCTAGAGAGATGACAAACACTGCTCAAAAGAGCTGGAAAGAGACAAACACTAGAGCTAGAGAGATGACAAACACTGCTCAACAGAGCTAGAGAGATGACAAACACTGCTCAACAGAGCTAGAGAGATGACAAACACTGCTCAACAGAGCTAGAGAGATGACAAACACTGCTCAACAGAGCTAGAGAGATGACTGCTCAGAAAGATGACAAACACTGCTGCTCAACAGAGCTAGAGAGATGACAAACACTGCTCAACAGAGCTAGAGAGATGATAAACAGCTAGAGAGATGATAAACAGAGCTAGAGAGATGACAAACACTGCTCAACAGAGATGACAAACACTGCTCAACAGAGCTAGAGAGATGACAAACACTGCTCAACAGAGCTAGAGAGATGACAAACAGCTAGCAAACACTGCTCAACAGAGCTAGAGAGATGACAAACACTGAGAGATAAAACAGCCAGAGAGATAAACACTGCTCAACAGAGCTAGAGAGATGACAAACACTGCTCAACAGAGCTAGAGAGATGACAAACACTGCTCAACAGAGCTAGAGAGATGACAAACACTGCTCAAAAGAGCTGAAAGATGACAAACACTGCTCAACAGAGCTAGAGAGATGACAAACACTGCTCAACAGATCAAGAGAGATGACAAACACTGCTCAACAGAGCTAGAGAGATGACAAACACTGCTCAACAGAGCTAGAGAGATGATAAACAGCTAGAGATGATAAACAGCTAGAGAGATGATAAAGAGCTAGCAAACACTGCTCAACAGAGCTAGAGAGATGACAAACACTGCTAAAAGAGCTAGAAAGATGACAAACACTGCTCAACAGAGCTAGAGAGATGACAAACACTGCTCAACAGAGCTAGAGAGATGACAAACAGCTAGAGAGATGACAAACACTGCTCAACAGAGCTAGAGAGATGACAAACACTGCTCAACAGAGCTAGAGGATAACAAACACTGCTCAACAGAGCTGAGGGATGGCAAACACTGCTCAACAGAGCTAGAGAGATGACAAACACTGCTCAACAGAGCTAGAGAGATGACAAACACTGCTCAAAAGAGCTAGAAAGATGACAAACACTGCTCAACAGAGCTAGAGAGATGACAAACACTGCTCAACAGAGCTAGAGAGATGACAAACAGCTAGAGAGATGACAAACACTGCTCAACAGAGCTAGAGAGATGACAAACAGCTAGAGAGATAACAAACACTGCTCAACAGAGCTAGAGAGATGACAAACACTGCTCAACAGAGCTAGAGATGACAAACACTGCTCAACAGAGCTAGAGAGATGACAAACACTGCTCAAAAGAGCTAGAAAGATGACAAACACTGCTCAACAGAGCTAGAGAGATGACAAACACTGCTCAGCAGATCAAGAGAGATGACAAACACTGCTCAACAGAGCTAGAGAGATGACAAACACTGCTCAACAGAGCTAGAGAGATGATAAACAGCTAGAGAGATGATAAACAGCTAGAGAGATGACAAACACTGCTCAACAGAGCTGCTCAACAGAGCTAGAGAGATGACAAACACTGCTCAACAGAGCTAGAGAGATGACAAACACTCAACAGAGCTGACAAACAAACAGAGCTAGAAAGATGACAAACACTGCTCAACAGAGCTAGAGAGATGACAAACACTGCTCAACAGAGCTAGAGAGATGACAAACACCACTCAACAGCTAGAGATGACAGACACTGCTCAACAGAGCTAGAGAGATAACAAACACTGCTCAACAGAGCTAGAGAGATGATAAACAGCTAGAGATATGACAAAAACAGAGCTAGAGAGATGACAAACACTGCTCAACAGAGCTAGAGAGATGACAAACAAACACTGCTCAACAGAGCTAGAGAGGATGACAGAGATGACAAACACTGCTCAACAGAGCTAGAGAGATGACAAACACTGCTCAACAGAGCTAGAGAGATGACAAACACTGCTCAACAGAGCTAGCTAGAAAGATGACAAACACTGCTCAACAGAGCTAGAGAGATGACAAACACTGCTCAACAGAGCAAACACTGCTCAGAGCTAGAGAGATGACAAACAGCTAGAGAGAGAGATGACAAACACTGCTCAACAGAGCTAGAGAGATGACAAACAGCTAGAGAGATGACAAACAAACACACTGCTCAACAGAGCTAGAGAGATGACAAACACTGCTCAACAGAGCTAGAGAGATGACAAACACTGCTCAACAGAGCTAGAGAGATGACAAACACTGCTCAAAAGAGCTAGAAAGATGACAAACACTGCTCAACAGAGCTAGAGAGATGACAAACACTGCTCAGCAGATCAAGAGAGATGACAAACACTGCTCAACAGAGCTAGAGAGATGACAAACACTGCTCAACAGAGCTAGAGAGATGATAAACAGCTAGAGAGATGATAAACAGCTAGAGAGATGACAAACAGCTAGAGAGATGACAAACACTGCTCAACAGAGCTAGAGAGATAAACAAACACTGCTCAACAGAGCTAGAGAGATGACAAACACTGCTCAACAGAGCTAGAGAGATGACAAACACCGCTCAACAGAGCTAGAGAGATGACAAACACCGCTCAACAGAGCTAGAGAGATGACAAACACTGCTCAACAGAGCTAGAGAGATGACAAACACCGCTCAACAGAGCTAGAGAGATGACAAACACCACTCAACAGAGCAAGAGAGATGAGCTAGAGATGACAGACACTGCTCAACAGAGCTAGAGAGATAACAAACACTGCTCAACAGAGCAAGAGAGATGACAAACAGCTAGAGAGATGATAAACAGCTAGAGATATGACAAAAAGCTAGAGAGATGACAAACACTGCTCAACAGAGCTAGAGAGATGACAAACACTGCTCAACAGAGCTAGAGAGATGACAAACACTAATCAACAGAGCTAGAGAGATGACAAACAGCTAGAGAGATGACAAACACTGCTCAACAGAGCTAGAGATGACAAACACTGCTCAACAGAGCTAGAGAGATAACAAACACTGCTCAACAGAGCTAGAGACACTGCTCAACAGATGGCAAACACTGCTCAACAGAGCTAGAGAGATGACAAACACTGCTCAACAGAGCTAGAGAGATGACAAACAATGCTCAAAAGAGCTAGAAAGATGACAAACAGCTAGAGAGATGACAAACACTGCTCAACAGATCAAGAGAGCTATGACAAACACTGCTCAACAGAGCTAGAGAGATGACAAACACTGCTCAACAGAGCTAGAGAGATGATAAACAGCTAGAGAGATGATAAACAGCTAGAGAGATGACAAACAGCTAGAGAGATGACAAACACTGCTCAACAGAGCTAGAGAGATAAACAAACACTGCTCAACAGAGCTAGAGAGATGACAAACACTGCTCAACAGAGCTAGAGAGATGACAAACACCGCTCAACAGAGCTAGAGAGATGACAAACACTGCTCAACAGAGCTAGAGAGATGACAAACACTGCTCAACAGATCAAGAGAGATGAAAAACACTGCTCAACAGAGCTAGAGAGATGACAAACACTGCTCAACAGAGCTAGAGAGATGATAAACAGCTAACAGAGAGATGATAAACAGCTAGAGAGAGATGACAAACAGCTAGAGAGATGACAAACACTGCTCAACAGAGCTAGAGAGATAAACAAACACTGCTCAACAGAGCTAGAGAGATGACAAACACTGCTCAACAGAGCTAGAGAGATGACAAACACCGCTCAACAGAGCTAGAGAGATGACAAACACCGCTCAACAGAGCTAGAGAGATGACAAACACTGCTCAACAGAGCTAGAGAGATGACAAACACCGCTCAACAGAGCTAGAGAGATGACAGACACTGCTCAACAGAGCTAGAGAGATAACAAACACTGCTCAACAGAGCAAGAGAGATGACAAACAGCTAGAGAGATGATAAACAGCTAGAGATATGACAAAAAGCTAGAGAGATGACAAGCACTGCTCAACAGAGCTAGAGAGATGACAAACACTGCTCAACAGAGCTAGAGAGATGACAAACACTGCTCAACAGAGCTAGAGAGATGACAAACAGCTAGAGAGATGACAAACACTGCTCAACAGAGCTAGAGAGATGACAAACACTGCTCAACAGAGCTAGAGAGATAACAAACACTGCTCAACAGAGCTAGAGGGATGGCAAACACTGCTCAACAGAGCTAGAGAGATGACAAACACTGCTCAACAGAGCTAGAGAGATGACAAACACTGCTCAAAAGAGCTAGAAAGATGACAAACAGCTAGAGAGATGACAAACACTGCTCAACAGATCAAGAGAGATGACAAACACTGCTCAACAGAGCTAGAGAGATGACAAACACTGCTCAACAGAGCTAGAGAGATGATAAACAGCTAGAGAGATGATAAACAGCTAGAGAGATGACAAACAGCTAGAGAGATGACAAACACTGCTCAACAGAGCTAGAGAGATAAACAAACACTGCTCAACAGAGCTAGAGAGATGACAAACACTGCTCAACAGAGCTAGAGAGATGACAAACACCGCTCAACAGAGCAGAGCTAGAGAGATGACAAACACCGCTCAACAGAGCTAGAGAGATGACAAACACCGCTCAACAGAGCTAGAGAGATGACAAACACTGCTCAACAGAGCTAGAGAGATGACAAACACTGCTCAACAGAGCTAGAGAGATGACAAACACCGCTCAACAGAGCTAGAGAGATGACAGACACTGCAAACACTGCTCAACAGAGCTAGAGAGATAACAAACACTGCTCAACAGAGCAAGAGAGATGACAAACAGCTAGAGAGATGATAAACAGCTAGAGATATGACAAAAAGCTAGAGAGATGACAAACACTGCTCAACAGAGCTAGAGAGATGACAAAAACTGCTCAACAGAGCTAGAGAGATGACAAACACTGCTCAACAGAGCTAGAGAGATGACAAACACTGCTCAAAAGAGCTAGAAAGATGACAAACACTGCTCAACAGAGCTAGAGAGATGACAAACACTGCTCAACAGAGCTAAACAGCTAGATGACAAACAGCTAGAGAGATGACAAACACTGCTCAACAGAGCTAGAGAGATGACAAACACTGCTCAACAGAGCTAGAGAGATGACAAACACTGCTCAACAGAGCTAGAGAGATAACAAACACTGCTCAACAGAGCTAGAGGGATGGCAAACACTGCTCAACAGAGCTAGAGAGATGACAAACACTGCTCAACAGAGCTAGAGAGATGACAAACACTGCTCAAAAGAGCTAGAAAGATGACAAACACTGCTCAACAGAGCTAGAGATGACAAACACTGCTCAACAGAGCTAGAGAGATGACAAACAGCTAGAGAGATGACAAACACTGCTCAACAGAGCTAGAGAGATGACAAACAGCTAGAGGGATAACAAACACTGCTCAACAGAGCTAGAGAGATGACAAACACTGCTCAACAGAGCTAGAGAGATGACAAACACTGCTCAACAGAGCTAGAGAGATGACAAACACTGCTCAACAGAGCTAGAGAGATGACAAACACTGCTCAAAAGAGCTAGAAAGATGACAAACACTGCTCAACAGAGCCAGAGAGATGACAAACACTGCTCAACAGATCAAGAGATGACAAACACTGCTCAACAGAGCTAGAGATGACAAACACTGCTCAACAGAGCTAGAGAGATGATAAACAGCTAGAGAGATGATAAACAGCTAGAGAGATGACAAAAACAGCTAGAGAGATGACAAACACTGCTCAACAGAGCTAGAGAGATAAACAAACACTGCCCAACAGAGCTAGAGAGATGACAAACACCGCTCAACAGAGCTAGAGAGATGACAAACACCGCTCAACAGAGCTAGAGAGATGACAAACACGTTCAACAGAGCTAGAGAGATGACAAACACCGCTCAACAGAGCTAGAGAGATGACAAACACCGCCCAACAGAGCTAGAGAGATGACAGACACTGCTCAACAGAGCTAGAGAGATAACAAACACTGCTCAACAGAGCAAGAGAGATGACAAACAGCTAGAGAGATGATAAAAACAGCAGAGATATGACAAAAAGCTAGAGAGATGAACAAACACTGCTCAACAGAGCTAGAGAGATGACAAACACTGCTCAACAGAGCTAGAGAGAGATGACAAACACTGCTCAACAGAGCTAGAGAGAATAAACAGCTTGATGACAAACACTGCTGCAACAGAGCTAGAGAGATGACAAACACTGCTCAACAGAGCTAGAGAGATGACAAACACTGCTCAACAGAGCTAGAGAGATGACAAACACTGCTCAACAGAGCAAGGTGGTCCAGATTTAACTAATCACATGTTCTTCTTATCTTTCCTCTATATCAGAGAGATTAAGGTTTACTAAGATGAGTCCTAACCAACTGGTGATTTACGAACGAGTCATTTGAAGATGACATGTTAAACATGCATCTCACTTGTTTTCTGAATTTGGGGGAGTGTCTAAGGACAATAACATTGGGGTTTGATCAGATTTTTTAATATATTTTTTTATTTTTACCTTTATTTAACCAGGTAGGCTAGTTGAGAACAAGTTCTCATTTACAACTGCGACCTGGCCAAGATAAAGCAAAGCAGTGTGACAAAAACAACAACTCAGAGTTACACATGGAGTAAACAAACATACAGTCAATAACACAATAGAAAAAAAGTCTATATACAGTGTGTGCAAATGAGGTAGGATAAGAGAGGTAATGCAATAAATAGACCATGGTGGCGAAGTAATTACAAATATAACAATTGAACACTGGAGTGATAATGTACAGAAGATGAATGCAAGTAGAGATTACTGGGTGCAAAGGAGCAAAATAAATAAAATAAATAACAGTTTGGGGATGAGGTAGTTCCGATGGGCTACTTATAGAGTGGCTATTTACAGGTGCAGTGATCTGTGAGCTGCTCTGACAGCTGGTGCTTAAAGCTAGCTTCAGTGATTTTTGCAATTCCTTACAGCCATTGGCAACAGGGAACTATAAGGAAAGGCTTTGGGGGTGACCAGTGAAATATACCTGTGGGAGTGTGTGCTACGGGTGGGTGTTGCTATTGTGACCAGTGAGCTGAGATAAGGCGGGCGTTACCTAGCAGAGACTTGTAGATGACCTGTAACCAGTGGGTTTGGCTAATAAATATGAAGCTAAGGCCAGCCAACGAGAGCACACGTAGTGGTGGGTAGTATATGGGGTTTGTAAACAAAACGGATGGCACTTTGATAGACTGCATCCAATTTGCTGAGTAGAGTGTTTGAGGCTATTTTAAAATGACATCGCCAAAGGCAAGGATCGGTAGGATAGTCAGTTTTACAAGGTATGTTTGGCAACATGAGTGAGGGATGCTTTGTTGCGAAATAGGAAGCCGATTCTAGATTTCATTTTGATTGAGATGCTTAATGTGAGTCTGGAAGGAAAGTTTACAGTCTAACCAGACACCTAGGTATTTGTAGTTGTCCACATATTCTTATCAGAACCGGCCCAGAGTAGTGATGCTGGACGGGGGGTAGGTGTGGGCAGTGCTTGGTTGAATAGCATGCATTTAGTTTTACTTGTATTTAAGAGCAGTTGGAGGCCACGGAAGGAGAGTTGTATGGCATTGAAGCTCCTCTGAGGTTAGTTAACACAGTGTCCAAAGAAGGGCCAGAAGTATACAGAATGATGTTGTCTGCGTAGAGGTGGATCAGAGAATCACCCAGCAGCAAGAGCGACATCATTGACGTAAACAGAGAAAAGAGTCCTGTGGCACCCCCATAAAGACTACCCGAGGTCCGGACAACAGGCCCTCCGATTTGACACACTGAACTCTGTCTGAGAAGTAGTTGGTGAACCAGGCAGGCAGTCATTTGAGAAACCAAGGCAGCTGAGTCTGCTGATAAGAATGTGGTGATTGACAGAGTCGAAAGCCTTGGCCAGGTCGATGAATACAGCTGCACCGTATTGTCTCTTATCGATGGCCGTTGTGATGTCGCTTTAGACCTTGGAGTGAGCTGAGGTGCACCCATGACCAGCTTGAAACGAGATTGCATAGCGGAGAAGGTACGGTGGGATTTAAAATGGTCGGTGATCTGTTTGTTAACTTTGCTTTCGAAGACCTTAGAAAATGAAGGGTAGGATAGATATAGGTCTGTAGCATTTTGATCTAGGAGCGTCTCCTCTTTGAAGAGGGGGATGACCGCGGCAACTTTCCAATCTTTGGGGATCTCAGACGATATGAAACAGAGGTTGAACAGGCTAGTAATAGGGGTTGCAACAATTTCGGCTGATAATTTTAGAAAAAGAGGGTCCAGATTGTCTAGCCCGGCTGATTTGTAGGGTTCCAGATTTTGCAGCTCTTTCAGAACATCTATCTAGATTTCAAAAGAAGGAGAAATGGTGGAGGCTTTGGCAAGTTGTTCTGGGGGGCGCAGGGCTGTTGACCGGTAGGGGTAGCCAGGCAGAGCATGGCCAGCTGTAGAAAAATGTATATTGAAATTCTCATTAATCGCGGGATTTATCGGTAGTGACAATGTTTCTTATCCTCAGTGCAGCGGGCAGCTGGGGGGAGCTGCTCTTATTCTCCATGGACAGTGTCCCAGAACATTTTGGAGTTTTTGGAGTTTGTGCTACAGGATGCACATTTCTGTTTGAAAAAGCTAGCCTTAGCTTTCCTAACTGCTTGTGTATATTGGTTCCTCCCAACTTCCTGAAAAGTTGCATATCGTAGGTGCTATTCGATAAATAAAAACAAACTTAAAAATAAAAACAAACTTAGGGGAGGAGGCTTCCAATGTTAGCATGCATGAAACCAAGGCTTTTACGCTTACAGAAGTCAACAAATGAGAGCGCCTGGGGAATGGGAGTGGAGCTAGGCACTGCATGACCTGGATTAACCTCTACATCACCAGAGGAACAGAGGAGGAGTAGGATGAGGGTACGGCTAAAGGCTATAACAACTGGTCGTCTAGTTCGTTCGGAACAGAGAGTAAAAGGAGCAGATTTCTGGGCACGGTAGAATAGATTCAAGGCTTAATGTGCAGACAAAGGTATGGTAGGATGTGAATACAGTTGAGGTAAACCTATGCATTGAGTGATGATGAGGCTAGTTGGTTCTTGTGTCAGGACAGAGACATTATCCAGGAGTTGCCACTCAGATAGCAGCTAGCTAGCTGCGATGATCCAGGTGAAAAGGTTCAGAGCTTTTTTTCTTCTTTTTTCCCCCACTCTCTCTGTCCCTCTCTCTCTGTCCCCCTCTCTGACCCTCTGTCCCCTCTGTCCCTCTCTCTGTCCCTCTCTCTGTCCCTCTCTCTCTGTCCCTCTCTGTCTTGTCCTCCTTGACCCTCTCTCTCTGACCCTCTCTCTGTCCCTCTGTCCCTCTGTCTGTCCCTCTCTCTCTGTCCCTCTCTGTCCCTCTCTCTGTCCCTCTCTGTCCTCTGTCTCTGTCTCTCTCTCTGACCCTCTCTGTCCCTCTCTGTCCCGTCTCTCTGTCCCCCTCTATGTCCTCTCTGTCCCGCGGTCCCGCTCTCGGTCCCGCTCTCTTTCCTCTCTGTCCCTCTCTGTCTCTCTGTCCCGCTCTCTCTGTCCCGCTCTCTGTCCTCTCTCTGTCCCCGCCTCTGTCCGTCTCTCTGTCACTCTCTGTCCCGCGCCCTGTCCCTCTTCTTCTGTCCCGCTTCTCTCTGTCCCTCTCTCTCTGTCCTCTCTCTGTTCCTCTCTCTCTCTGTCCCGCTCTCTGTCCCTCTCTTTGTCCCTCTCTCTGTCACTCTCTCTGTCCCGCTCTCTGTCCCTCTCTCTGTCCCGCTCTCTGTCTGTCTGCTAGAGGGGGCTGCATCGCATATATGGGTGGTAGAGCAGGGGTTCATGAGGATAGAAGGGGGCGGAATGAGGTGTGTGGGGCAACCCCTGTGATACAGTATTTGTGACCAACAGTATCTGTGACCAACAGATGATTATCTATATTCCCAGTCATGTGAAATCCACAGATTAGGGTTTAAATCATTTATTTCAACTGACTGATTTCATTATATGAACTGTAACTTAATAAAATCGTTGAAATTGTTGC
This sequence comes from Oncorhynchus masou masou, assembly GCF_036934945.1. Lineage (NCBI taxonomy): Eukaryota > Metazoa > Chordata > Actinopteri > Salmoniformes > Salmonidae > Oncorhynchus > Oncorhynchus masou. The sequence goes on along the minus strand of NW_027011663.1, from coordinate 1,516 downwards.
ACGTTGCGTCTCAAGCTTCTCATTTTCTCTTTTTTCTTTCTCTTTCACTCTCTCTCTCTCCATTTATCTCTCTCTCTCCATTTATCTCTATCTCTCTCTCCATTTATCTCTCTCGCTCTCCATTTATCTATCTCTCTCTCTCCATTTATCTCTCTCTCTCTTCATTTATCTCTCCCTCTCTCCATGTATTTCTCCATCTATCTATCTCTCCATTTATCTATCTCTCCATTTATTTCTCCTTTCTCTCTCTCCCTCTCTCTCTCAATGTATCACTCCATTTATCTCTCCATCTCTCTCTCTATCTCTCTCTAGTTGGAGGCCAATTTCAATCAGTTCAACCCCACACACAGACACAGTCACATACAGTATCTAGACAAACACACAGTCATGAACATGTGCACACCTTTTCACACACACACACACACACACACACACACACACACACACACACACACACACACACACACACACACACACACACACACATGGTAGGGAGGTCGGGAAGAGGGGGAGGTGGGATGAGGGGGAGGTAGGGGATGAGGGGGAGGTAGGGATGAAGGGGGAGGGGGAGGTAGGGATGAGGGGGGAGAAGGGGAGGTAGGGATGAGGGGGGAGGTAGGGATGAGGGGGAGGGGGGGGGGATGAGGGGGAGAAGGGGAGGTAGGGGATGAGGGGGAGGTAGGGGATGAGGGGAAAGAAGGGAGGTAGGGATGAGGGGGAGAAAGGGAGGTAGGGATGAGGGGGGAGAAAGGGAGGTAGGGATGAGGGGGGAGAAAGGGATGTAGGGGTTGAGGGGGAGGTAGGGATGGGGGGGGGGTGAGGGGGGGAGGGGGATGGGAGGGCCAGGGGGAGGTTGGGATGAGGGGGAGAAAGGGAGGGGAGGGGGATGAGGGGGAGAAAGGGAGGTAGGGATGAGGGGGGGGAGAAAGGGATGTAGGGTTGAGGGTTGAGGGAGGTAGGGATGAGGGGGGGTGAGGGGGAGGAGGGGGAGGTAGGGATGAGGGGAGGTAGGGATGAGGGGGTGAGGGGGAGAGGGGGATGTAGGGTTGAGGGGGAGGTAGGGATGAGGGGGAGAAAGGGATGTAGGGTGAGGGGGAGGCAGGGATGAGGGGGGAGAAAGGGAGGTAGGGATGAGGGGGAGGTTGGGATGAGGGGGGAGTGGGAGGTAGGGATGAGGGGGAGGTAGGGATGGGGGGGGAGAGCGGGAGGTAGGGATGAGGGGGTAGGGATGAGGGGGGTGAGGGGGGAGAGGGGGATGCAGGGTTGAGGGGGAGGTAGGGATGAGGGGGGAAACGGAGGTAGGATGAGGGAGAAAGGGATGAGGGGGGTGGGGGGGAGAGGGGGATGTAGGGTTGGAGGGGGAGGTAGGGATGAGGGAGAAAGGGAGGTAGGGATGAGGGGGAGGTAGGGACGAGGGGGAGGTAAGGATGAGGGGGGAGAGCGGGAGGTAGGGATGAGGGGGAGGTAGGGATGGGGGGGGAGAAAGGGAGGTAGGGATGAGGGGGTTGATTGGTCG